>NC_142371.1:6207500-6265000 GCF_059441005.1 Hippichthys cyanospilos
ATTTTTTTTTAACCAGATTTTTTTATTCAACATCAATTTAAACCTTTTTGAACTAAGGTTTGCAAACTAGTTTCAAAAAACTCCTGCAAAAACATTGACAAATTCACCCAAAATCCCCAAATTCACTATATACTGTCATAATTCAGTTTCGATCGTTAAGGATTCACATCATTTATTGTGCCGAAATGTATTTTATATTTTCCACACACACTACAGTAAATGGTGTAGTTGAATCAGCTTACTCAAAGTATTCTTGAGCTGGAGTAGCTTTGTAAATGTCACTGATTGTGCTGTTGTCAGCCCAGTCAGAGCAGTTTGGACTGTTCCATGTGTTGTTGCAATGCACCCAGGGGAGCTCGGCAGTGAACGAGGAGAAGAGGTAGAAGAGAGCCCAAGAGATGATAACATTATAGTAGAATCCAACATAGAGGGAAATGAGGATCACTGTAAATCCTACACCTGTGATACAAAAACAGTCATTGTTTCAAGTAAACACAAAAACATTTGAAAATGATGTAAATATTCACATCTATTTATTTAGTGTGACTGGAACTACTGTGGTGCTTGATATAACCCTACATCACTGTAAATTTTAGTGAGCAGCTTCAGCGGTAGTTCTAAAATGAACCATACAGGCTTCACTATAAGTAACACATCAAATACATATAAATGTAAATATTATTATAACAAGATATAGTGGTAAAAGAACTAAAAAAATAATTGTAATTCATGTTAATTTATTTTTTAAGGTAATTACAGGACTCATGCATCTATCTATCTATCTATCTATCTATCTATCTATCTATCATCCATCCATCCATCCATCCATCCATCCAACTAGCTAGCTAGCTAGGTATGATCAATGTCAAAACTTTAAAATTATATTTCCTCAAAACTAGGAATTTTAACAAATTGTTATATTTTCAAAATGTCAATTTTTGAGCTACCTCTATGTGTATACGTATAACATATTAAAGGGACTGACTGTCAGCGTAACATTAGAATCTACCAATACCTCAGTATTTTCTAAGACATTACATTACATTTTTTTCGAAAAATATCTCTCGCACACACGCACACACGCGCACACGCGCACACACACACACACACACACACACACACACACACACAAACGAACACACCTATGTGACATTAGCAAAACAACGTTGCAATTCACAAGCTTTCAAATACAATAGTTTTCCTACAGCAATGCCTTTTATTTGTGCCACATGTAGCCGCACTGTCTCCACACCACTGATTCTCATCCTTCCTTCCTTCTTTTCTTCAGATACATTGATCTTGGGGGAAAACCAGCTCGTTGATCAGAATAATTACTGCCAATATAGGCATGTGTATGTATGCATTTGAATAATTACTGTTATCCCCCTGCTGAGAGCCAGAGAATGACAGTGTGAGATGTGTGTGATTAGAATGTCAAAGTCTTCTTTGGAACCCTGACAGACAGCACATGTTCACAAACAGGAGGCCCACGCTTGCATCCTCACACAAACACACACACACACACACACACACGCATACGCACACGCACACGCATACGCAGTCACACACATGGGGCTTAAACACAACTATGATCCACCTTCAGCCCGAGAAGGGCATTACTGGCCACAGGGTGGATGTCTGATGGCTTGCTGAGAAGCAACAGATGGTCTTCAAAGCAAAAAAAAAAAAACAGAAAAGAAAAAGGAATACTTGAAGAAATAATAATCTCCTCATTGCTTTTATGTCATCATTGTTTGCAAAGCACCTGTAGAGATTTTCAGCCACTGTTTGACAGAAACGTTTGGACAACAGTCTAAAAGCCTAATTTTCATTTGTTTTCCATCTGAGTGCAACCAGAACCTGATGTTCGAGGAGGATAAACAATGCCTGTCCACGCTTGACACAGACAAGTGAACAAAAGGACTGGCATGTGAATGGGCAGGCAAGTGGGCAGGCAAGCAGACGCATGGACGTGTAGGTATTGAAAGAAAGTCAACTAGTTGACAGTGTAGGAAGGTAGATGGCCATGGATAGATGGAACATGCCAAACATGTACAGTATGTATACTGGCATTAGGTACACCTACAAACAATGAGCTCCAATGCAAGAATAGTTACATTATTAGTGGTGAGTCTCCACAAAAAACTGATTTGATACAGTTTTCGAGATGTGAAACGATTCCGGGATTGTTTGATTTGAAAGCGATCCAATAGGTTTGATTTAGTGGAATGGCAATTCGAGTGGATATGGTATTGATCACTTTGAGAGAATATGATGCAATTACTTTTTTGTTTTATTTTTACATACAGCCCAATGCTCTCAAGCTCAAATTAAGAATAAAACAAAAAAGATGTTTTCTACTTCTGTGTAAAAAACAAAATTACACATACGATATTCATGTGGAATAGTTAGGGGGTTCTAATTTCATTCCTGCAAATCTGAAATGCTTGCTCGGAGAGAGTTAATGAAGTTGTCATCACTGTAAATGTGCCAGTTGTTTTTAAGATACTGTATATCTCTCCAGTAAAAGAAACTGTCATTGGCATTTTGACACTTGCTGAAAATGACATAATAGTAGCTCAAAGCTCAGGTAAAGTACTTTATCTTTCTTTTCTATGATAGGAAATGAAAAAAGAATCTGGACTTTTATTCTAATTTGTTTAAGTGAAGAATGTCAGTTGTATTTTTTCATTGTATGGATACTATAAATATCTGGAATGTCTGATTGTTTGTATATATTTGTGTTATTGTTCTATGTTTAATTGTATCGACATGTTATTGTGAAATGTAAAGTGATTATATGTCAATAAAATAAAAGACCCTCTATTTTCTGGGGTGGTCATGTGACCTTGCAAACTGAGCAGTGATTGGCTATCACCTGAACCATGAGCAAAAGTATAGCATATTTGCATACATTTACAAATATACATATGTATTTATATATATTTCTTCACAATAAATATATATTTATTTATATTTATGTATATAGATGTTCACGTCTTCTCTCTCTCTCTCTCTCTCTCTCTGTCTCTCTCTCTCTCTCTCTCTATATATATATATATATATATATATATATATATAATTTTTTTTCTCATATATTTTTAACTAACCACTTCAATAATAACATTTAAAAATGCATTGACAATAATAAATGACAAGACAAATACAAAAAAATACAAATCCATCACTCACCCAGGTACACAAAAAGTCATACCTTTAAATATGGGACATATTTTCCAGACCCCTGCAGCTCCCTCTCTGTTGTACTGTCCCAAGGCTAGCTCCATGTAAAAGAGAGGCATGCCTGCTATCACCATAAAGAACAGGTATGGCACCAAGAAAGCACCTGTACAGACACAAATACAGTTTGTTTTAGTAATATTACCGAAACAGACATGTCAATAATGCATGTGTCGTTGGACCGATTGTCCTTGAGAACAGGGTGCGAGCCTTGACTATGGCTCCAGCTTTTAAACCTAATGAGAGCTCTATGTTAAACAGCCATAATTAGTGACCATAATTGTTGGAGCTAATGTATTCAGAGCAGCTGTGGTTGTTTTTTTATCCTTATTTTGATCTCTTGAAAGGGATGTGAGAATTGGACAAAAAGAAACGGACTACACACACGTCTTAGACTCCTACAAAAACAAGAAAGATTCTTAATTCAAGCATGTGAAATTTCCACCTTCGTTTCACCTTTTCCAGATGTCTCTCAATATAACTATAAATGAAGAATGTCACCCTTTCATTTCCACCTCAACTATTTTAATCGAGGCTGATTTTCTGTCACACCATCTATTCCGTCTTTCATCAGAATGTGGAACTGCCAAGAGTAAACTGAATGGTGAACAACAATCTTCTTTGTTTTATCATTATGTCTCCAGAGCATGATTTCTGTTTGGCGGTTTATCCTATAAAGCTATATGGTAGGTGCAAGCACAAATCAATACCCCATTTTGAGGGAAAACAATGGAAATCATGCACTGTGGACGAAATAATAAAACTATATTAAAGACCTAATATATCATTTTTACTTAGTTTTAAAATCCCATGAATAACACGCATCAGAGTGGAATCTCACCCCCTCTCCCGCCATAATCACTCAAAAAGTTGTTTTGTTTTTTTCAATTCGGTTTCCTGATTTGCTGGTGTCCTTCATTGTCAGAGTGAAAAATATGAATGGATAAAGATTCAAAACCTACATATGAAGTCTAAATGATTTTAAATATGGGATAAAAACCATTATCTTTTCCCATACCTGTGGTCTTTGAAAGTAGTTGTAAAATCAAGTTTTCAAAAATACTTCGCGATGTAGGCATTTGAAATCATCTTTTGAATTCATTTCCTATTATCTTTACTTCGTTTTTAAATCTAACTCTAATTAATTTTAAATGTTTAAGTGATTTCAATGACGCGTATTGAGTTGGTCCCTTGGGTACTGCCTATTTATTTATTTATTTATTTCCCCACATTCGCTGAGGTAGTGTTAGTCAACCGCATGACATGGCACAAAATAGGGAGTGGGTGGGGGAGTGAGCCCAAAAAAATGAAGGTCAATCGAAAACAACAACAACAACAACAAAACACTGTGTTGTTAAACAAGTTGACCGTTCGCATGCCCATGCTTCCGAGAGGGATTAAAAAAAAAAAAAAAGTGTGCCTTGGTCATTCATGCAATAAATTACGAACTGTGCCAATGTATAGTACAGGTTATTTTGAAGCAATAACTGGACTTCCCAAGACATTTTGTTGGTATTTCACTACATTTCTGGCCTATCCCTTTTAGTTACTGCCTGGTAAATGTGTCTAGCTGGCCTTGGACATAGAAAAAAAAAAAAAGCTATGAACCCTAAATAGCTATAAATAAAAAAAATATTGGTTGTTGATAGGAGTTTCCTCCACATGAAGTCTGGGCTGTTCATTAGGGATAGGGTGAGAAGCTCAGTCATCCGGGAGGGACTCTGTTGAGAGGAGCCTGTTGAGTTTGCTTGGGCATCTGGTTAGGATGCCTCCTGGACACCTCCTTGGTGAGGTGTTCAGGACATGTCCCACTGGGAGCAGGCCCCAGGGACAACCCAGGACACGCTGGAGAGACTATGTCACTCGGCTGGCCTGGGAACGCATGGGATCCTCCTGCAGAATCTGGATGTAGTGGTATGGGAAAGGGAAGTTGGGTTTCCCTGCTAAAGCTGCTTCACCCATGACCCGACCCCAGATAAAGTAGTAGAAAAAGTGGACGGTTGATAAGCCGTGTTGGGCGCCCATCATATCATTATAATGATGAGGGGCCATTGACTGCGAAAGCTTGGTTGGTGGAAAAGGAGCTCTCGAGACAAAAAAAGATTATTTTTCATCATATATGCAAATATTCTTGGACCTACTTGCAAATACATTTGAATGCACTGTATTCATTACATGCAAACATAATTGCATATACTTTTCAACACATTTCCAGATAAAAATGTTTACTCCCGATTATCAGACCCGCGCTTTTGTATTTCTGTACTTTTCCACTATGACATCAAACTTCTCAGTCATCCATCATCTTTAAACTCACCTCCTCCATTTTTGTAGCAGAGGTAAGGAAACCTCCAGACATTGGCAAGGTCCACCGCAAATCCAATCACTGATAGCAGGAAATCAATTTTCTTTCCCCAGGTTTCCCTTTCCTCCTCACCACTAGGATTGGTCTGAGTCGTGGTCGGAGCCACGAGGGTGGTGGAGGTGAACTGGACCCCATTCTGCTCCTTCACAAGGATCAGCTCAACCTGGAGGGTTAGTTTCATGGGTTAGCATGGTTAAACACATATATGGTGACATATATATTAGTATAGTTTTCAACATCATCAGGTCTCAACTTTTATTTCCCAGCAACAAAAAGGTTGAATGTGTAATCAAAGTGTGAGGAACACAATGTTAGAATGCTTGCTGTCAAATATTTGCACTATTTACTTGATGCTGTGTAATAAATCAAAGAATAAGCATTTTCTCTCATTTTCTACACAAATACACATTCAAAAATATTGAATCATTTGCATTACAGTATCACACACATGACAAGCATGCTGCACATCTGTACTGACCTCTTTTGGACCCATAGCATTGGTAGGGCTTTTTTCTGGGGCTACGACTGATGACATCAGGCTAATCGGGACTCTATCCTTCAGCATGGAGTGGTACTCGGCTTTTGGTAAAAGGCCAATAATCCTGATTATAGAAGATGTAGCCAGATGACTGCAGAAGAAATGTACACCATAAAACATAACAATTCCACTTCATTAAAAATGAAGCCCCCCTGCAGCAAACAAAATACATTGATCTTTTTCCCTATTTTTTTATCATAATAAAACCACGGGAGCTGATACTAGTAGATTTTTGGCAGGAAGTGGATTACACCCAAAATTGGTCGTCAGTAAATCATAATGCGGTAAGGCACATAGACAGACATTCATTTCCAGTCCCATTCACACATTTACAAGTGTTTAACAAACACAATCTGCATGTTTTGGGAATACGGGAGGAAGCTCGCGTAACAGAAAACCCAGAAAAGCAGGGGGAGAAAAATACAAGCTTCACACAGCAAGGCCAAAGCCGAGATTGGAACGAGCCTAATTAAATTCACTTTAAAGTGTAAAATGCTGTTAAAATAGAGAATGTTGTTGTTACTTTTGTTTCTGGCTTCACATACATAGAGATTAAAGGGAATATGCCAAAAAGCAACAGGGGGGTATTGTAGAAAAAGACATGCAAGGGAGGGAGTGGGGTTACTTCTATGCAAGGCCATCATTGCACGGGCATTACACTTCACACTTGTTGATCGCCATTTTGCTAACAACTAACCTTAATAAGCTCTGTACATCATTCGCCTTGGTGATCAGTTTAGCTTTGCTTCACTAAAATGAGCTTAGTGTAAAACATTATGAAGTAAACTATTAGAACAATTACAACCAGTCTGAGTCCCTGTATGTATATTGAGATTTTATGAAATATAAAGCATGAATTAAATACTTTAATAGATGATAAAAGTAGTAAAAGAGTAATTAGAGAAATGTATAGTTTCACTAGTTAATTTGGAGGGAAAAATATCCCCATCTTTTCTGTAAAAACATTGTTTGACATTGAATTACTTTAACAAACCTTTTAATGCAATTCCCTAAAATTAAAGAAGTAATTTCATATGCTCTGCAAACATTACTATCATACATAAATGATTATCAAACTACATAGTAAACAATTCCAATGCAAACAGTCAATCTTGTTTGATACAAAACTCACCGTTGATTGGTATCAAGTGAAAAGCTTCCTCAGATGACAATGTGGAATTAACTTCCAGTGGTTGAGGTTCCTTGCTCGCTACAATATAATAGTTGACATGTTTTTTTGATATGTTAGAGTTTAGAAACTATCTCAAATGAAAAAAAAAAAAAATGATGGCAAAGCCAGTGGTATATGGCTATAAAGACAAGAAACGATCCAAACAACTGCTAAATGATGAAGTGGCAGTCTGTTTGGCTACCAGAAAACGGTGTGGTCTGCTGTCGGGATCTGTCTGCAGGACTACTCTTGAAATATGAGGAACAATCAACAACACCCCCACCAACACCACTCGGTCCCTCTGACCCCTCCCTTCTCCCATCCTCACTATGCCTTTGTCTATTCCTCTCCTCTTCACCAACCAAGTCAGTCTATTTTTTTTCTGATCAGAATCAGCCAGGCTCCCTGGAAATTGAGGAGGTTAAATATTCTCAAACATTCACATTCTCGAGCTGTTGGGCAGAATCCACCACCAAAGCAAGATAAATAAATCCATTTGCCGAAATCAAATTGAATATGTTGGCGATGTAGGTAGTTACCAAAACCATGGTTTTATCTGGAAAGACATATTTACACCCTTTATAACTGCATAGGAATTTGTTATCTATTTGTCATTTAAAAATCTATTATTTCAGCACATTCATACATCAAAGATACGTCATACTGGATATATAATAGTTGCTAGACAGATGGGAGTTTTCATTCATTTGCCCTTGACCATTCCTCATAAATTTGCAGGATCATATTCTGACAATTTTCCCTGATGTACCAACAAGACCACATAAGTAGTCATCTGTAGTGAGGATTTTTGTGACATTTCACACAGATTAAGATGAAATCTCATCATAAACCTTAAATGCACTATAATCTTTATAGATTAATTTGATTTAACTTTTTGTGCTTAGCATAACACTAAATAAAGGCATGCACCCAGTCAGAGAAGCAAATTTAGCAATCTAGTATTATGACTCCTGTCAACAACAGTACGTTGATTTATGAAAACTGGGGCGACAATGTCATTGTTTACCTTTCAACAATTAGGCAGTCAGATTTTAGCCCCCAAAGTTTAGACTGTACAATCGGATGCAAATGGCATAAAGAAAGGAAAAAAGAAAGCAGCTGCTTTGCTCATCTCCAACTATTGTGGAGTGAAAAGTCTTTTGGGCCTCTCTTGTGTTGCATCTATTTCTAAGTTCCAACGATAGTGGTATGTAGCTTACCAGCCAAAGAGGAGTAATGGGACTTTTGGCTCTTCAAAGATAGCCATTCTTTCAGTTCAAAACATGAATAAGAAACAAAATACATTGATTATAAAATCCTTTTCAATTATTCAACTGAATACACCACAAAGAGAAGATAATTTGTTGTACTTCTTTTGGACAAATATTCAGTATGTTGATGTAACTTGTTCAACAAAAGTTGCGACCAGGATTGGATTCAAAATCACCTTTTTTTTAAAACAACATTCCATAAGCACTTTTCCATAAGCCTCACTAAGCACTGAAAGAGCCTAGCTTGGTTGCAGATGTTTGCGTTTCTATTAAACTTTCCAAGGTGGAGCGATTACTATTGAACCACTTTGCAGAACCTCCTGGACGAGTTTCCGAAATGTCGACCATCAAGTGGGGTCAAGTAGAGCCGTATTGTCACTGTCATGTGATTGGCCGAAGGCGATACAGCAAGTCACTTCTCTGCACGCTCCATCCCTCCGAGTCAACGACTCGAGCATGGTGGCTTTGGTTGGGGTGGAGTGCTTTGAGAGGCAGCAAAATGAACGAAACTGAGCTCTCCAATGGCTGCGAGCCTTTTTTTCCGCTCACAAAATCATGATCGCACCATACATGGTGTGTATGAAATCGGAAAATAGGGTTCAAAACACTTTCTATATATGCAGATGTGATGTGTTTTCACAAAATTGGGCTCATGGCATAGAGGTAGCTCAAAAATCGACAAAGTTATGGCAATTTGAATGAGGTCAATTTGAAATTCCTTGTTTTGAAAAATTTGCATATTAAAGTTTTGGCACATTCATGTTTTAATGGTCGCATTGTCTACTAATGCCTTAGTTTCATAGACTTCAAATACAACCTTACCCTTTTTGGTGCTGGGAAATGAAAGTTGAGACCTTAAGAAGCTTGTTTTTGTAGAGATCCATAAGCGGCTTCATCTGTTGAAAATGTGCATTTCTTACAGGAACTCAAAATCAGTCACCGAGTCAAAAGCCTAGTTTTTTTTTAACACATCACATATGCAGGGTCAGGCAAAAAGATCTGAGACATTTGTAGGTTTAATAAAAGACAAATAAAGTAAAGAAACAAAAAAATGATTTTTGTTTTCCAAAAGTATATGTAATGCCATTCCATTGAACTGAAGCACTTACCGCTGCCACATTTTCTGGAGTTCTGGCAGTGCGAGGCCAGCCGGTTGATTTTCCTTCCAATGTAGATCCAGTAAGTGAAAAAGGAATGCTCGTTGTGTTGCAGTTATAGATTCGTTTGTTTTGATAAACATTTCCACAATGAAAGTGCAATGTTCACCAGTCCAATTCATGGCATCAACTGAAAAAGAAACAAAAGAAAGTAAAGACCCTGCCACAGTTTGACTTTAGCCACAGGTGCTTCTAAAAAACTTGCAGTCAAATGAGGTTGTTAACTTACCTGTTAAGTGAAAGCACAAGTGCTAAAGTCAAGCGGTGGAAGTGTTTTTTTTTTCTTTCTGGACCTGATTTTCCCATCTTGGCTTAAAAACTCAAGTAGTTTTTCCGTTCATATGTGAAAGATTCTACGCAAGTGGCTGGATCATGAGGCGACAATTCTTATTTCCTAATGAAATGTTGCGGTGAATCAATCCCGCCCTCACTTGTTAGAAGGCATATACCCAGTTCAGTTGATCACAGCCCCATTATGGCCAGTTGTAATGGAAATGCAATAGACGCAATTTGGTGTGGTGCACAGCTAAGCAGAGTGTTGTGTTGTAATGTGTGCTGTTTGGGGCTAATGGAAAAGCGGCATAAGTTACCCATCGCCCCTAACACAACCCCATACCATCATTCATGCTGGCTTCCCAAATTTGCGCTGATACCGATCTAATCTATTCTTTTTCTCTTTGACCTGGATGACATGTCAACCATGAATTCCCCCAAATGTTAGAAATGTGGACTCATCAGACCACAGCACAATTTTTCAGGTGGCGTCAATCCATCTCACATGAGCTCAGGCCCAGATAAGTAGAGAGTGTTTTATTCTGTTTTTAATGTGCTCATATGTTTTTCCCCTTGCATGGTCGAGATTTAACATGCATTTGTGGGAGTGAACATTTGACTGACAATGATTTCCTCAAGTGTTACTGAGACTATGTTGCAACATCCTTTGCACAGTGACGGGTTTTCTCACCGTAGTGCCTGAGGGCTCAAAGGTCAAGGGCATTCAATTTTAGTTTCTGGATTTGACATGTTTGCGGAGAAATCTTTCTATGTTCTTTGAATCTTTTGATAGTTACAGAATTTGTATGATGAAATCACCAAATTCTTTTCAATAAAATGTTGACAATTGGTCTTTTTCATTTTATGGATTATTTTCTCATACAATTGTTGAAATTGCCTATGTCTTGCTTGTGTTTCCAGCTCAACTCTATGGAATGTTCAAAAGAGGCATTTTTGATCATTCCTAAACTTTGACAGTCATTTTTCTCCCGTAGAGAATTTTTGGTATGATGAGATGTTCAAATAACATGTTAAAAAATGATTTGCAAATTATTCCACAGTATATTATGGCCCAATTTCATTGGAATTTGATATGTGGGCCTAACTATGACGAAGCTAACTATCTTGCATACTAAAAATATTTTTACTTACAATGTCCAGCTAACTTACGGACTGTTCGTTGTGACACCTCGACCTCACCCATTTCTGGTTGAACCATAACAAGACAGCGCTACCAAATAACACAATCAGTGAGCTCCCCACGGACAGATTTATAGTCTTTATATTCAGAACGACAGCCTGTTGCTTGAAAGCCAATCATAATGATTAATCAGCCACTAAACAGCCACCAAAGCCCCCACGCACCCTCAGTGTACAATCATCCATCAAGCCTCAGGCCTCATATCAAAAATCATTGGGTCGATGTAAGCCGTGGTGTGTGCATGAGTTTTTTTCTCCAATGGTTCAGACAACTATAATCGAGTGGGTTGTTTTCATAAATGCAACAGCTGTGACCCAGAGACGAAGGGCAGAGGAGGAGGAAAAGAGCAAGACAAGAGGTGAAGGGAGAGGGACACGAGAAATAGAAATGGCAGATGAAATGAGGCAGGACACCAAGTGGCATCAAAAAGGGACTTAAATGTTTACCCCATTAGCACAGAGAATGCAATTACATTCATTTGCAAGGGATCCTTCCTTCATTGATATAGTATTTTTCGGACTGTAAGAAACATTTAAAATGCTTTAGATTTTTTTTAATGACAGTACAGTACATGATGACCATTTAGTTCGGGACTGATCAAGTTACTGACATACCCATCCAATCAGATCATGTTCAATACACGAGTGTGAAAAATGTGGAGACAAATGTAAGGAATGGGGACACATTCCTTGTGTATTGAGGCCACTGTCACCATTTAGAAAATTGGAATGTTGCCCCAAAACACAAACTTCTAAATTACCTGCTGAGAAACCCAGTGGGGAAGGGGGGGGGGGGGGGGGGGGGGGGGGGTCGACATGCCTGCACACACACACACACACACACACACACACACACGCATATATATACATAAATAAAGTAAAAGCATTGTATTTAACATTTACAGCAAGACACCGATGCATTGCTGCAATTATTTGCTTAAATTTAACATTTGACAAAAAAAGTCTTGAATGAAATTCTTACCCCATTGGCACATTATTTATTTATTTTTTTTTTTATGTTTAAAACAAGAACGTTTGCCTAATTTTGTTCAAATCTTTTTCCTGTATTTGGTCCGGCACTTTTTGCAGTACTGTGTCGACCTCAACTTTAAACCGGTCATATTATTTGCTCCATCATAAGCACATTTTTCTCAAGCACCCTTATGAAAGACAGACAGGTTCTTTTATGTGTGTGTGTGTGTTTTTTTAATTAACTCCAAAGAGTCACATTAACAAGTTGCATCATAACAGTCCTTAATAGACAAATGCAAACTAGCTCGCAATAATGACTCCTCATCAAATCACATTTCTAAAACAAACCTTGAGTATAGAAAAAGAGGTGAAGTAAAGCTACAGAGGAAACAGTTGTTAACAGTCCATGAGCAAAGAACCATCAGAAAGACAATATCGCTCTTTCAAGAGTACACGGCATCTTTCTTCTTCAGCTCAATGATGGACAAACCGTTTGTGGCAAGCAGCATAAATACAAGATATTCAGAGGGACAGCATGATGAAAAATGCAGCAATAAAACCGTAAATGTATACAGGGTCTGTTACAGATGTACTGACATAAACATGTTTTCATTACCATTCTTTTGACATTTGTAACATGAAATAAATAAAAAAAAGGTACTTTTTGTGATTTAAAACCGTTGAGTCAAGGTTAAGTCCTTGCCATTAAGTTTGAGTAGTATTTCACAGTCATGTTTCCACTCTGAATGCACAAATATGGATTCCTTCACATTTACATGAAGATTGTGTAATTAAACACACATTAACATTCAAATACTTTTCCACTGTGTAGTGCAAGCATATCCTGTTCATTCTAATCTGTTTGAATGTTTCCAAGTTTGCAAAGTCATTCATTCTCATGCTGTAAACGGTCCACAATCCAAGACAAAGCAGAAAGGTCAGCCTAAAAATTGGATTGCAGGCATTCAAATTAGACCAAGTTTGTCTAAAATCCAGGGGAGGAATGGTGCAGTTTCTTATAAACGTTTTGTCGTTCATAATAGGGAAACTATTGCTGGTAAAAAAGTAAACATGTTTTGTGTGACCAAAATAAAGAAAACTAAAGTGCAAGAACAGATGCAAACATACTCTAAAAAAAATGAAGAGAAAGCAATACTACAAGTATTGTGATTCAGTTTCAACATTTGATCTGAATGTGCATACTATGGAGGGTTTGTGTCTTGCGGCCTGTCATGCGGTGCATGTCACCTCAAGGCCTGACATTTTTACACTCACAGTAAGTCTAGCTCAACACCTAACCTCAAGAAAAGGGTTAAGTCCAAAGTTTCAAAATGTACGATTCGTTTTTAAACAAAGATTTCAGTTTGCTTGGAGTTGCTTCTGATTGTGACAAGATTGTCTATACATTCTCTTATCAAGCATAAACATTATATTCAAGGCTATCGGTTCCCCTACAAAATCTGCATTTCGGTTGGGAGCAGTCAACTAAGAATAAGGATAAAATAGCCAGACTTCAGACTGCTTGAAAAACACTGCTTTGAATTATAGGTTGAAGAGGGAAAACTGTGGCTCATTTTTTTTTTTTTTTTAAATCAAGAATACAGTCTGCGGAGATCACAAAGACTGTATTCATATTCATAAGATAAAATACTGAAGAAAAAAAACAAACATCATATACGTATATTAAAGATTCACAAAATGCCCTGCATTTGGAATATTCAAAATACTGTACATAACAGAACTCCTTGAAAGGCTTAAAAAGTGGAATAATGCTTTACCAAAAGCTGTAACAGACAAACATGCAGGCATAATCTATAGACAGTGGTCTAATACAAAAGGGATCAACACTATTTTTTAGTCTTATGGAAACACAATCCCTCTGAGTCAAACTTGTTCAAGAGTGGTGTTAACATCCCTTTTATATTTTTAAACACAAAAACAAGGAAATAAATACAAAATAATTGTTCACTTTTTGGGCAGTGGCCAAAACGATCATTGCATTATGCTTTCAGGCTGTTTGCACACGTGGCCTTAAGTAGCTGAGGGCAGCACGTCATTGTTCTAGGACTTTATACAAAAATAAGTCTTCAGCATACTTTTTTTTCCTTTGATGTAGTGATTGTAGCCTATGTATGCTCTGAATTGAATCGGAATGGTCATATGGCAATGCAAGGCAGAAAGGGAATTTGGAATGACACGTTTGGTATAAAATCCGCCTAAGCCACCAAAACAAGATGTGCTTTCAACGGCCACACCCAAACACCCCGCTTTTCTGTTTTAAAGCCGGTCCACCACCGACTGAAAGGGACAGTACAGACATAGCGGGTGACATAATCACCAAGCACATTTTTGGTCCACATTGTGTCATTTTAACAAGAGAAAGATGAATGCAAGTGAGCAAGAACAGTACTGATGTTATACAAAGTAAAGACGTGCTCAAATCCTGAAGTAAAAAAATGATGACATCATACAAGTATATATGTCATTTTTGTTACTGAACCCTGAGCTAAATCAAAAATTTTGTATAAATATATGTATTTAATAAGCTCATAGCAAAAATGTCATCAACTCAAGAGACCCGAAAATACCTCAAATTTAGCTTGAAGCAGCAAAATTGCTTCAAGTTGTACAATTGTCACCGGTAAACTCGGGTGGACCTTTGTTATGTAAATAATTCTCAATACTGCCTAAAATGCCATGTGTACACAGCCACTCTCTAGCCAAAAGGCAGCTACCATAAAAAATAAAAGGGAGAAAAATATATAAATTTGAAACTCGTTTTCCCAAATGTCTTTCTTTTCATTGTCAAGGCTTGATTTCCTCTTGCGATAAACATGCACGGCCTCTTCAAAAATGCAGCTGAGGAAGAGAGAGGGAGAGAGAGAGAGAGCGAGAGAAACAAACAAAAATTGCCCCAACTTTTAATAAGTGCCCTTCAAGTATTTTATGCATTGTATGGGAAAAAGCCAAAGAACGGCCTTCTGACAACCCTTGCTACAAAAAAAAGTAACAACCATACAACTGCTATCGTGTAGAACGCTACTTAAGAAAACCATCTTGATATAATACTAGCAAAAGTTAAATGTCTCTTTTGCAGTTACGGAAATATAGTCCCTTCAAGTAAACAAACAAAAAAATGCAACCATTTTTACCAAGCATGCATCACATAAGAACCTCTCACCAGGAGAGGTGTTTGTCGTTCTACAAGCGCACCCTTATCTCTTAATTGTGTTTCTTGAGGAGTCCATGTTTTGTGCTGTCAAGATCATTGGGGCTGAAATCGGGGCATATGCCGTTAGTTGTTTTGGCGTTGGCAGTGTCATGCGCATTGTGAAGAGGCAGTTTTGACTTTGTTGAGGTTTCACTGAGGAGGCCAACATTTTCAGGGTACAGGTATTCCTCTGCAAAATCCAAGCGTTCTTCCACAAAACTCCTGAAATTTTCTGCAAATACCACAAGAGGGAGATAAGACAAAACAGCAGAAAACCTTTCAGATGACCACTGCTGTATATTAACAAATGCTGAAAAATGCTTTCTTATTTTTTAATCAGTGCGGTACACTTTTCTTGTGAAGCCAAAAGAGCTCCTGTTTTTTAGGGGGTTCAAAAATGGTTCCTTTTCTCACCAAATGTGATCTTCCCTGTGTCTTCTCTGTCAATGGCAGCAAATAAGCAGGTTACACTGAGATGCGTCACTCCCAAAGCAGTTTTCAGGATAGTTGCCAACTCCCTCTCTGTGATAGCGCCATCCTCCTCGGCCTCAAACATCTTCAACATAAAAACATCTCAAACATCTACAAACTTGCATTATAAACAGAATATTATGTACAATGAGTTGATGGTCATGAAACAATGTTGTCACCTACTTGACTTACTCTATGATTATAGAATTAAAGGGGAGAAGGTGAGTAGGTGTCTGTAGATTAACTTTACAAAACATTTTGTTTCAAATATTGAATGTGGTTTGAAAATCCAACAACCACAGAAAAAAGGTTTTACATTGAATTTACTCAAGTTTATTTCAAAGCAGTTACACAATATAAAACGAGTTAAATCTGAGTAAAGTACAACATAAAAGCCAAATGTTTAGAGACACCTTCCCATTCAATGTGTTTTCTTTACTGTCATGTTTATTTACACCACATTAAATCAACATGTACTACATATTGCACAAAATACAATCATATTCATGTGGATGAAACATGACTGTAATGCATGTGATCACACAAAATTATGAACAAAATTCAACTCTGCGCTTAGCTTGGGTTAAAGCTTAAACCAGAACTTACCTTGAAGGCTAATTTCAGTGTTTCCAGACTTTTAGAAGGCCTGCATACGACAGATAAGGCTATCACATATTCTCTGATATCCATGCTATTGTCTTCATGCTGGAAAAAAGGTTATACCGAATTATACAGATGAAAAGGCGTGACCGTGACCACATCCATCCGTTTTATTTTTGTCAACCTAATGCACTGTTCATACTTCAAAGCTTAAGACTAACCTCATCAAAAAGACAAAACGTGTCCCGTAACATATCTGAAACGGGCACATCCAAGAACTGAGCAAAGACATCCAAGCAGAGCTTCTCTCCTCCCATTTTCCTGGATCTGTTCCCATAATCCTGCAGCACCTTTTCAGGGTTTTGAGGTTTAAGACTGTGAGAGAGGATCATTAAACGTATGGTTGGTAACATTAGGAAATGCTTGTAGCACAGAATTTCACACGAGTCAGATAGTTGTAGCACTTTATTTTGTAACTTTAAAAGCGAGACGATTGGAGTATTGCTTCGAAAAGATAAGTGACAACAGCAAGAACAACATAAATAAAGATCTATTTACCATCATGTGAGATTTGGATGACTTACCCCAGTCTCCTGACAAGTCTGGCAAACTCCAACAGGCAGGTGTCAACGGGCAGTCTCAAAAGGCCTTCTGCCATGGCGAGCTGGCAGTCCTCAAATGAATAATCAGTGATGGGGACCCCAAGGGCTCTGTGACAGTGAAGGCAATGGCATGTTAAAGTTTGGACGACTCCCAAAAATACATTTCAGTGCATGCCTGTCATGCCCGCAAAGGGTTATGGTTGAGGTACAGTAACAAACATTTAATCAAACAAAAGACTTTCTATTTATTATTTCTAGACAGACAAAAATCCTAGCAGCTCACATGAAATTGCCAAAGGATTGGTAAAGCCTTCATTATATAATGCCCAGCCTACGCAGGTACGCATGCGCGATAGAAATCACCGATGCGTAACATGGCGTGCGTCCCTGTGCACTTCTGCGTATCTACCTACTCTCATCCATGACAACTGAACCTAAGCTGTACAAATGTTTTGTTCTTTTTTTTTCTTTTTTGAAAAGTGGCTCCAAGATGTACCATGGCTTGAAGCACACTTAAATGTGGTGCAAGATTTACCGCTCATACCCCCAGCTAATTTTCAGTCATCCTTTACTTGACGAATATGAAAAAAAAAAAGCATGTGAATGTAGCACAAGTTATTGCTAATGTAGGCTCTGCATATAAGGGAGGTGTCCTGGGGTGATGACGTGAGTGGTGGAATAAGCAGTTGTTGGCTGTTCCGCTCCCAAAGAAGTAAAAGTGCTGTGTTTCCTTCCCGTCTAACGCAACGTGTTTGGAACAGCTCACGCATGACACGCTACACTAACAAACAAGATGCTCATCCCTGTCAATCCTGATACACCAGTACATATCTGTGTATAATCTCATACAGAATTTGTGATGTGTGCACAAGATAAAAACAAAACATGGCATACAGAACATTAGCGATTTGGTCACTGGTGTTACCTCGCTTCACACCTTTCGTATATTTACTTTAAAAGTTTTAAATGAATACAAAAATAACATTAGCAAAATAATTCATAACGTTTTAATATTTTAATATGTTTTTGACTTATCAGTTCAGTATTTACACTATTACACTATTTTCTTTAAGAATACTTTTTCAATAAGGTTTTACTTTGTGAGTGGTATCTTCAGAAGGAAAATCCCACACGCTTTCTGGGACTCTTGCTGGCGGGACAGCTTGCTAGGTACAGCGTACATGACGCTGTATTTAGGAAGACTGTATTTAATGAAAGAAATGGTACGTACCAAATACTTTGTCTTGGTACTCCTGTGACTAACCCAGGAAAAATAAATGTGGGCACCTCTGTTAATACCTTATGTTTTCGATACAAGAAACACTGTTTAAACTTTATTTTATATTAGCTGGAAACTGCCCCACTGAAAATGTTTTACAGCAAACAATTTTTTTGAAAGTTTGTTGTAACGCACAATGTAAATTTAAGAAATATAAACCAAATAAAACCCATGTGTTTGTTATAAAGCGAAATGTAGTCAGTAAAAATATTGTTCTGAATCTACAATTATTTTATATAATTTTCAGCTGGACACTCAAATATGAAATATTAGATCGCTGCAGCTTTACAATCAACCTCCCTTATTTCTTTATCTTTTTATTATTTAATAGAACGATCGCTAAATTTTCCCAAGATTAACCTGAAAAAAATATTTTGTAAAAATGAATATGTTGCTCCGTATATGAAGACAACGATTAGGGAAATTGCTGCTCCAAAAAAAAAAAACAAAAAAAAAAAAACACCACACTACATAGACAAAATACTACAAAACAACACTTTAAAAATACATGTATTCAAAACTTACTGGGCCATGACATTCCTCACATTGTTTGCAAAGAGAGCAGGATTTGTTTTCTCTTCCTCAGATGGAGTGTAGATGGGAAGAAACTGCAGAATCAACAAATAGAACTCCACTTACATTCCCGAGATCTGGGATTTATACACAATGACGATGAAAACTGCTGTACACACTTACCTCTATCTCAAATACATTGTGTAGCTGGCATAGTGTCAACCACAATATCTTAAGCCTGCATTAAAAAGAAAGAAAAAAAAAAACTTGGTTGCAGTGTAGGTGCACATGTTGCAGTTATTTTTAGATAGTCTAAAAGTAACAACACTAATTTGAAGTATTGTACTACAAGTACTGTACTGTACAGTAGCAGAGTGAAAGCAAAATACTTACGCTCCAGGACCTTGCCATGTCCATGTGATTGTATCCTTCACAAGACAAATTAGACAAGTAAATAATAGGAACATACATTTCAATGTAGTTATACAGTTTGCTACACAGTTCAATATTGTTATTTGATTGTGCATTGCCTAAAATGGCCACCAGAGGTCTCTGGTAACACTTTATATAACAGATTCTTTATAATAGGAACCATATCAAATTGACAGGGCAATACCAGAAATTAGTTAAAATCATAATGTACATATCCAATTATTTTTTAAAGCATAGAAGTGAGATACAAAATGTATACATGAGACATGGTCATGAAAAAATTCTAGCAAAGTAATTATGTTGGCGTACTAAATAAGATTTTTGTTCTCATATTTGAAAAATCTAAATGAAAATACTGTGCCATGAAGTATTTGCTATATAATTCTTTTATAGACATATGCCTTTCCAAATCATGTCCAATCAACTGAATTTTGGATTCAAAAATTTTGGAATTTTGAATGAGGCTGTAACAACTTAAACGCAGTGATTAAAAAAAAAAAAACATTTTGGAGGGAGGCTGTATCAACTTAAGTTCTGTGAATAAAAAAACAAAAAAACAAAAACACATTGGAATATGATTATTTTTTAAAAAAAATTTCAGCCTTCATACTAACATAATCAAGGGTCAAACACTCATACCAGTTTGTTTGGGTATCTTATCACAACCGGCTGGACTGGTACTGCTGGGATGAAGGCCCCTAAAAGAACAAAATGAACACACTTTAGATAACGGTTCAATCATGTTCAAGCGCAATCATGTTTTTATAGCATGATACCATATTTTTTGGGCTATAAGCCACACCTTTTTTTCTCAGGAATTGAGCCCTGAAGTTTATATAGTCCAGTGAGGCTTATTGCCGTTTATTTATTTTTGCTAGCCACGAGGAGACAATCCACCGTTAAATAAAATGAGTGTTATCTGTTCAATGTGTCAACTTATGGAACAATTGGTATTGATATATGACCCCTCCATTTTTTACTGCAATTTGGATGAACTTTACAAAAATGTGATTATAATTCCACCCCTGACTTTAGTGGTTGCATAGATATTGCATGTCCAATTAAAACACAAAATGTGAACACAAAAACTGCTGGGATGAAGGCCCCTAAAAGAACAAAATGAACACACTTTAGATAACGGTTCAATCATGTTCAAGCGCAATCATGTTTTTATAGCATGATACCATATTTTTTGGGCTATAAGCCACACCTTTTTTTCTCAGGAATTGAGCCCTGAAGTTTATATAGTCCAGTGAGGCTTATTGCCGTTTATTTATTTTTGCTAGCCACGAGGAGACAATCCACCGTTAAATAAAATGAGTGTTATCTGTTCAATGTGTCAACTTATGGAACAATTGGTATTGATATATGACCCCTCCATTTTTTACTGCAATTTGGATGAACTTTACAAAAATGTGATTATAATTCCACCCCTGACTTTAGTGGTTGCATAGATATTGCATGTCCAATTAAAACACAAAATGTGTGTTATTAAAATGACACAATTACTGTTTTTTAAGAAGCATTTCTAAATTGTATATCAAATATCATACTGTTGCAGTTATAAGGAGGGCGGGACAAGACTGCAAGGAAATCCATGCATGCACGTAAATGCAAATGGTGAAAATGATGTTGCAGCAATAAATAGATTTGAAATTTCAATGCTTTATTTTTTTTTGACTCAGCTGAATATTAATTTGTCTAAAAGTCATTATCACTAGCTGACACGCCAAATAGCTCCTCCCATTTCAGTATAGAGATATAAGTCCCGAACGCTCTTCTTCATCCTTGTCATTTGTTCAAACATCCTCGTTATTTTTTCACAGGTAGTCATCAGACCCGTCCAATTTGTTTGAAAAGGGAGTCTCCAAAAATGCTTTGCTGAAATTTTCTTTCCCTAAGTGACGACTGTGGCGAGATCAGAGAGTGGATCGGTTGTCCTTTGCTGTGTTTCTCCCACCACCTGCTGACATCCACGCGTGCCACCGCTCTCACATTTTTGACTTGAACGGACAAGCCAAGCTGTCTTTTCCTTTTCATAACGCGTCAAAGTCCGCCGAAAAAAATTGAGCCATGTAGCGTTGTTGTTGACAACAAAGAGGCAATTTGGCAGTGTTTGACGAAAGTGCACTTTTGCGATGTTCTGTGCAAACACTCCAAAACAATGTATACTGTATTGAATTAGAGGTATATTTGATCATCTTGAGCCATGTTCGAGAAATGATGTTATTTCACATTCATAATAATTTTATTCAAACACAGATATGTGGAGAAAATTGGTCTATATATATATATATACACACACACACACACACACACACACTGGTGGGACTTTTAGTCTGAAAAATGTGGTGATTGAAATCTATATATATATACACACACACACACACACACACACTGGTGGGACTTTTAGTCTGAAAAATGTGGTGATTGAAAAACCAATGTGGACAATCATTATTACTGTGCTCACATACATTTAAATCTGAAATAAGGCTGGACAAGAAAAATGTTAACTAATTTACCTGGTTTAAAGGTGATTAGGCAGGATCTATTAGTACAGGTTCCTTCTGGAAAAATCATTATCTGAATGAAAGAATTGCAGATGTAAAAAAATTGGGAGTAAAGGGTGCAAAATTCATACAAAAATATTCATATAGTGGGCCCCCGTGTTACAAACTTAATCCGTTCAGCGGCTACGCTCGTAACTTGAACTGCTCGTATAACGGGCAATCCAAACCCATGTTAATTCGTGAATGCGTGCAACGCGCGCAAAAACCTTAGGTAAAAACATCACGACTTTATACACATATTAAAAATGAGTAACATAATCTACTGTACAGTTAAATTAAATAACATATACAAAGGAAAAATGACATTTACCTTTGGGGCGACGTGACTTGAGCTGGGTGGAGGCGGAGGGGAGCAGAGACCAACCCGCAGAATTTATTTATTTATTTTCTTAAAAGGCAACTTTTCTCAAACTAGAACTTATCACCGACGATTTCCTTTTCTTTAATCCATAATAGAAGAAGCCTCTCAATTTTGTTGTTGATCGAGGTCCGTCCCCCGGCAAGGAAAGTCTTGCCCTTGGAAGATTGCCGAGTGGTTACGGCCATACTCACAAGCCATGCGTGCGCCTCCTTCGTATTTTTTTTTTTTTTTAATTATCTCCTGCTTCGTTTCTATTGTCATCATCCTCTTACTTCTTCCTTTACCGCCACTAGCAATTTTAGAAGCCATGTCTAACAGATAAAGTTTGCGAAGTCTTAACAACATTCCTTCCTTCCGTTTTTGACTGATTTTCTCTCCTTCCTTCCGTCCCGACCAGCTGTGCCATCAAGCTAGACGAAGGCGTTCGACCAATAGCATATCGGCATTTCCGTCACTGACAACGTGACTGAAACAGTGACTGTGACATTGTAAGAGCAATAGCATATCAGCATTACCGTGTTGTGCGTGAGCAGATGATTTCGTTGATGTACCAAAGCGAAGTCAATTGTACGTACACAATGACTGGCAAAGCGTGGTGAAATCATAGTTATAACCATCACGAATATACACTCACATTTAAAATTAATACCATAATCTACTTTGCAGTGCAGTTAATTAAATTAACATGGATACACAAAGGATAAATGACATTTTCCTCTGGAGCGACGTGATTTGAGACGAGTGGAGACGGAGGTGAGCAGAGACCAACCTGTAGAATTTATTTATTTATTTTCTTAAACAAGAACTTTTCTCAAATTATAACATATCACCGGCGATTTCCTTCTCTTTAATCCATAATAGAAGAAGCCTCTCCATTTTGTTGTCGAGCGAGGTCCGTATTTTTTTATTATCTCATGCTTGGTTTCTATTGTCATCATCCTCTTAATTCTTCCTTTACCGCCACTTGCAATTTCAGAAGCCATGTCTAACAGATAAAGTTTGCAAAGTCTTCACAACATTCCTTCGGCCAATAGCATCTCCGTGACTGACGCCGTGACTGAGACAGTGACTGTGACATTGCAGAGCAATAGCGTTCGACGTAGCCGTGAAGAGCGTCAACTTCTAAATTAGTTGACGTAGCCAAGCGAAAATAAATGTACTAACACAATGGAAGACACAATGGACCGTAAGACGGAAGGTTTGTGCGTAAGTGGGGGACAAAAAACTCCGCGGTCCACGCTCATAAGTCGAAATGTTCGTAAAAGAGGGTGTTTGTAAACCGGGGGCTGACTGTATATATATATATATATATATATATACACACATATATACAGTCGGCCCCCGGCTTACGAACACCCCGATTTACGAACAATTCGCCTTACGAGCGTGGATCACGGAGATTTTTGTCCCCCACTTACGAACAAACCTTTCGCCTTACGAGCAATCCGACATGCCGGCCATAAAGTATGTGAATATGTTTCTCGCTTAACTGCGTCAACAAAATCAGCAGATGCGTCATTTAAACCTTCAGTAGATACTTGTGGCAGTAACGTGAACGCTATTGGTCTTACAACGTCACAGTGACTGTCTCAGTCACGGTGTGTAAATATATTACCATTTAAGTGTAGTGTTTGTACAGCTAAAGGGAAAAACAGCTGACATGAAATTAAATGTGCAGATTGCAGGACAAAGAATTGTCATTGGTTTAAATGTGTTTTTTTTTTTTTTAAATTAATTGTCAATACATTCCAACCGTTTAAAAAAAGTGCGAATAAGTATCAGTCAGTCACGGAGATGCCAATATGATATTGGTCGATTAAGGTCACCCGGTCTCACTCACGGAGATGCTATTGGCCGGCGTCACACGTCAATCACAGAAGTGCCGATATGCTATTGGCCGAACGCCTTTATCTAGCTTGATGGCACAGCTGGTTGGGATGGAAGGAAGGAGAGAAAATGAGTGAAAAACGGAAGGGAGGAATGTTGTGAAGACTTTGCAAACTTTATCTGTTAGACATAGCTTCCAAAATTACTAGCAGCGGTAAAGGAAGAAATAAGAGGATGATGTTTTAGTATCTCCGTGATTAGCACCCTGACTGAAAGAGTTACTGTGACACTGTAAGACCAATAGCATATCTACTTCGCCGTGTTGACTTTGAGCGATGGTCTCTGCTCCCCTCCGCTTCCACCCAGCTCAAGTCACGTCATTCCAAAGGTAAAAGTCATTTTTCCTTTGTACTTATTATTTAATGCAAATTTACAGTAGATTATGTCACTCAATTTTAATATATGTGTACAGTCGTGGTGTTTTTACCTAGGGCTTTTGCGCGCGTTGCACGCATTCACGAATTAACATGGGTTTGGATTGCCCGTTATACGAGCAGTTCGAGATACGAGCGTACCCGCTGAACGGATTAAGTTCGTAACCCGGGGGCCCACTGTATATATATATATATATATATATATATATATGTATATATATATATATATATATATATATATATATATATATATATGAATATGCAAATGAGGACGTTTTTCATTTTTAAATTCAATTAAGAAAAATGCAAGTGTAAAAAAATCGATTTAAAATAAACTACCATCATTCCATCTACTTCATGTATGAGTTTTTTCATGGTGACCTGCATTTATTTTCTGCACAGGCACGTGGCTCAAATCCGCTCGCGCTCTCTGCCTTCCTATCTCTCTCTCTCTGGTGCGCTTTCTCTCTCTCTCGCTTGCTAGCTCATTGCAAGCTCATAGCATACATCCAACAGTCGCCCTGCCCTTTTTCAAAAGCAGATCACTTCCCACACAACTGACTTGATTTGTTTAGAATGGGTAAATGTTCGATTGTTTGCCATCCCCTAGCTATCAGTCCTGCTTTGAGCGGTATCACATAAAGTGCTCCGTGAAAGTAGCATATGATAACATGTTAGCGACATTACTTGTGGTGTTTAGCGGGCGAAGCAGTAAATGGACAACCGCAGCTGTAATGTGATTGGCTGCTGAAGCCTAGGAGGACTTACGTATGATACAATTGACAAGAGGCTCCCGCTGCGCGGTGTATTTTTCCGTTAAGTCATTCGAATCGGTAGGGAAAATAACTTGAAAACAAATTTAGACTGTTTTAAATAACCATGACTTTTAAAACCACGATAAATCGCCAGTGCGGTTACCCCTACATGCTTGGTTGCCATAAAGGTTAAATATTTGTAAGGGTGTATTTTTTAGCGATTTTAGATTTTTCCAAGTTAAACTCGTTTACTACTACTGATTAAGCTACACATACCATTTGACAAAAGGGTTTCCTCCAATTTAAACAAGTCAGAATACAAACATCATCAGTAAACAGATTCTTTTCAACTTTGGAGGTTCCACTGGTGCCTTTATATGGATGTTCAATTTAAAACACAACAGTGCCAGATTTGTTTCAAAGTGTATTCTTTTACCTGTGGCCAATCGCCTCCTGAGTGGGCTCTACGTTTGATCTCTTCCACAGTTTTTTTTCTTGAGTCCTGGTCTGATCGTGATACGAACACAGGCCTGATGTACTTTATCAAAGCTGGAAAAAAAAAGAACAAAAAAAACAACATAAATAATTACCAAGGCTAAGCAGGGTCTCTTAATCACTCTGATAATAACGTAAAATACAGCCGTTAGACCAGAAATGTTAAATGTGTTTTTGAGATTTAAGCACTGTCGTCAGAAAATGATTAGTTCAAATGATTAATAAACAAACTAATGATTTACAAACATCAATTAATGATTTCATGTTGCTGGCATCAGGCAGAGTTCTTGTATCTCTAAAATGATCCATTTTCAAGACACTTAAAAGGTTTTGTTCAACAGTTAGTATTGCTTCATGGAAGAGAACAAGCCATTTTCAACAATAGAGAATTCACAATTGATAATTTCTTGTAAAAAAAAATAAAAATAAAATAAAAAGTAGCATCAGAACATCTGGATTGCTCAATAATATTTATTTTTGAAAAAAAAAATGCATTGGCCAAAATGTGACTTATGAAGTTTTGGCCGGACAGCATGAACCTATTTTTATTTTCTTTGCAAAACCTGAAAGTTTCACAATGAAGCCATTCCAAACCCATTAGGCAGGTATGGGAAACTTGGGGCCCCTGGGCTAGTTGCTTAGACCTGAATGCAGGGTTATAGGCTCCTTCCTCTGGTTACTTTCATGTACTGTATTGTTTTTGTTTTTTTCCTCAGGAGTGTGAAATACAATATGGCAGCACAAAAAGCCAACAGGACGCAGATTGTTGGATTTTACTGTTATGCATTATTCATACCTGTGTCCTCGAAAGGTTTCATAAGTTCATCAGTTATGTTTTGCGCGGTTCACTGGTTTAATTAAGCAAGCAAGTCTGAGGTAAATTCTCCGCCACTGAGAGTGACAACGTAAATGGTCTCATTTATACCCTCAAAAGAATGATACACAGCCCTCCACAGCAAGTCCAAGCCACTTCAGTAAACAAACAAATATCCTCTGAATAGGATGATATGGGACGTGAAAGCTTAAAACTATACTATATATATATATATATATATATATATATATATATATATATATATATATATATATATATATATATATATATATATATATATATACATATATATATTTTATTTTTATTTTTTTAATTTATACACAGAAAACTATACTGTGGATTCAACATACGTTGGGTCTTGTTAACGAATGAGAGCGGTTCCACATCCTCCATATTCGTCGCACTGTGCTGCCGCGGTCAGAGAAAAATATAAAATGTACAAATAACTGGAAACCAAAGAGAGTCATGACACTATGTTCTTGGCGTGTACTTACACTTTACTGCAACCTTACACTCTTCCACTGGAAGGTGTCTCAGTTTTTGTAACAGAAGAAATGTTGCTTCAAGGAGGGTTTTAATACTGTAGGTATGTATGAATGTAGCATGTCAAAAAGAATATTTTATTTTACTGCTGGTCCTTCTACTCCTGCATTTCATACCACAGGAATTTGTCTCAGTGTTCATTTAGTAAATTTTGACTTACTACTAGCGTTGGGCGATATGGCATAAAAAGTAATACATCCGTTTTATTTTCAGCCATTCTGGAGGATTATGATTTTATTATTATAATAAACCCAGAAAACATTTATTTAAGAGTTTGATTCATTTAAATAAAAATCCCAATTTTTTTTTTAATGGTAAATGGACACAAGAAAGCCCTCGCTGAAATGTGAAATCCGCCAAGAAGAACCTTCTCGTCACCCAATGGACATTGTGCGTAGTGTCTTGTTTTGGGTACAAACTTTATTTTTCTTTTCCAACACGTAGCAGAGTGCATCAGTGATTAATGAGTGCTAACTTTCTACTCTCAATTCTGGCCGCAGTACGGAGCACTACCAGTACCCCTTCCCCCTCCTTTTCCCACCTTGCAATTTCTTAAAGGGCCAGTTTCAGTCTGTTTTGTCACTGTTCAAACTGCCCACGGCCTACCGCCTTCCCCACTGTCAGTTCCGCACATTTGTCACACATAAGCGCACAGCTTCAGAGTCATGTAATTCTTGACACCCTTAAGTACGGCCAGATGTAGAACAGCAGTGGTTTAGTTTTGAGCAACAGTGCCTTCATTTGAACGAGATTGTGTATTAGGGCTGTTAGAGTGCTTCAGATGACACTTTAGGACTGAGTGTGGGAGTGTTGCAGTGCGTCATGTGCCGCTGGGAAGTGACGGCCTTTGTAAAAAAAATAATAAAAAAAATTGTGACGCAGCAAGGCCACTATTTTAACATAAACATAAGTCATATGTTGTACAGAAAAATAAGATATTAATAGCTTGTGTGTAACTTGCTTATATGCCACAATTACGTGAAAAGTAACTATGTAAGCATGTCTTGTGCACCACCCAAGCACTTGCCACAAAACCTGTATTTTACTATTTAGCCAAATTTCACTTAATTTATTTTTTAAATGATGAATTGTATTAATTTGATGCACTGTTTTTTCAAGCCCTAGTTACTACTAGTTTTTAAGCTCAATAGGTCAAATGGAAGCCACCACGATCACGCATTTGTTTAAATTGTTAACATTTATTGTATCATTATGTTCATGTAGCCCATAATACGTTTTGTATGTATACATTTGTTATAATTATTTCATATTACGGTCTTGTCATGTGTACTCAAACAGTGAAGGAATAAGAGCTAGGTTACCATTTGAAAGAACTCCGTACACCAATGATTCTGATTTGTTTACATTTTGCTGAATGTACGTTTTGCTCACAAACAAAATAAAGATAATTTGGGGATAAATTAATTCATCATCATCATGCACAAAACAGACACTAAAACATACTCAAGTATGGCCCAGAAACCAAGAAACAAACTGTAAGCTCTGTCTCCAGGTGCACCTGTAACAAATAATATAACTTGTATCCTAGTTGCCATAATATAATTTGTTTCTGGGGAAAAAAAACAAACAAAAAAAAACAAAAAACAAAGCAGAACAAGGATAGAATAGGATGAGTAGTGTGTTCATGCAAAGAATTCAATGATTCCAGCCATGAGCCGAGGCAAAAGGATTAGGACTACAACCCTAAGAGACGCTTTGCACACGTCACTGTGGCTGATCAGGTCTTAATGCCTATTCTGGAATTCAACTCGCTCAATTTGGGCATTGGGTTCCGGTTCCTCCCACAAATCTGACAAGCACACCAAATTGAAATTGGTAATACATGATTACATGGAAATTTAAGAGTGGTGCGGGAAGCCCACTCAAAATTAAAAAAAAAAAAAAAAAAGAGAGAGGGAGGTGGGGGCTAGGGTGACCACAATATGTCTTCACACATTCCCAGGCATAGTATATCAAGTCCAACCATTTTAATTTATTTTTTTAAATAGCGGGAGTTATCTTGCTTGGCTGCTTTTTGTTTTTTTGTATACATTTTCACCGATGATCACATCACTTTACACTTACGCTAGAACACAAATAAACTAATTTAATCAACTTATTTTAGGCTGTTTCATGCTTTAATGAAAACGAGTGACGACTGCTGTCTACATGCATTATTTGGCAATTAAGTGCGTGTTTGTTGAAAGCTTGAATTTGAGGGCGAAAAAAAAAACGTTTTTTTAGCACCCTCTTCAGGTTAAACACTGGGACAAACACAATCTGTTTCTTTGTTCTCTCATTAATTGAGCACTTGGAGAATATGATTTAGTCCCTCTGGCTCGTACACACCTATTTAGCAAGCTGGAGTTGAAATATATTATTCCTGCCATCAATCGCAGCCAGACTATGCCAAATCCTCTCGTTTCTTGCAAGCCCAATGGTACTCAAGGCAATGCCCTCTTTGAGGGCCGTTTCAAAAATTTGGGAGGGATGGAGCAAGAGTCTGGTAGGCGTTTGGGTACCCCTTCAAAAAAAGCTATGCTAGGCTTAGGTAGTTGAAGAGGGTTTAACATTCGCTGAGACTAGCTGAATAGCATTCTTAGTATTAGTAAGTACATTTTTGAGACCCATTTTAATAAGATTGTATTTGCGGAACCCATCTTACCAAGTCCGTAATTTCCAATATCACAAGATTGTACTCTGTGTTCTTTATATTGAGAAAAAATTGTGTCTGTCAGTAACAAATCAACACGAGAGTTGTCATCTGAAACATGGTTTCAGGTGTCAAAAATAAGTCACCGTAATAATAATAATAATTGTAACTGAGTCAGAAATATTTTTTGACTATCTTGTTAATTGTAAGTTTGAGTCATCAGTATTTTTTTGTACTATCTTGTGATTGACAAGTCCAGCCCTAAACATTCCAAATGATAAAATTGAGTGATAGTTACTCACTTCCCCACAAGGGTAGATCCTTGCTCTCAGCTTTCATGACAATAGAGGCCATTGTCATGGTGACTGGGATGGCATCAAAGTATGAAGAGTGGGGTGCCAGAGTAAGAATGGGCGCTTCGGCAGGTAATGCCCTTTGCCCTTTAACAGTCATCCAATGGAAGCCACCCGCAAACCACATGACCCGCATGATGATCTTCAAAATAATGTCGACCAGTCTGAAACCAAGAGGAGTCAGGTTAGAGGCTTTGGTAATTTGACGTTATAGATAGACAAATATATTCATATTCAATTCAATAACAACATATTCAATTTTTCAACAAGTATATTTGTTACTTTTTAACGACACTGAAGTTTAGAAAATAAAAATTGAAAATCCCATGCGTCCTTATAACAGACCGGGTAAATTTCCCCCAAACGTTTGCTGCCAATTATTCAGTCAAAAACAGCATTGGCATTTCTAGCTTCAATGCCTCCTTAGCAAGCAATTGTAGACAGAAAAGACATTTTGACAATTTTGAAAATGATTACCTTTTGAAAATATATTAAACTGGTTAAACAGGACTTAAATTGGTGTTCTACTTCGACAATCTAAACTTTTTTTCTCTTCTGATTGACTGGTGAAGGTGACTTTGATGCATGAAGTCCATTTACGGTACACACGTTATTTTAATGGATAGTATTTACATTCAAAAAACATTTTATTCATGAAAAAGTTCACATTATTTAGCAAGTGCTCAACTACATCAACTTTAATTTAAACGTGCCGTGTCAGTCTGAATACAGCATGAGTAGGGAGGGCAGCCTGCATCGTGCTAATACTGTATTGGATGTTCCTACTCAAAAAGCCAAAAGAGTCTTTGATGCTTCAAGTTGATGAAACAATAGGACCGGGTGGTAAAAGCATGATTCCTGTAAAAATAAAAATAAAAATAATATATATATATATATATATATATATATATATATATATATATATACTTTTTTCTACAGAAAAAATAGGGACTTTGCAGTGGGACCTTGCGAACTGCTGATAGTATTTATATGTTACTTTATATCTGAGAAAAAAAAAAAACTTCTCATTGCAATGAAGTTCTCATTGCACATGTACTATCCATTTTTACAGGTGATATGATGAAGTCCTGTGGATGGTTTACCGCCGTTGATGAAACTATAATGAAGGTCCCACACCCTTTGTTTCTACATGGGGTCGCTTCTTCATTCTGCTGCTATTATATCTTGAACCTAAAATATGCTGCCGCTGGATCGTCATCGTTCATTCAGAAGTAAGGATCACGCTTAACCCATTTAAGGCCAAATTTTTCCTGGACATGAACACATCCAAATCATGCCATTCTTAAAGATTTGAAATAATCAGTAACTTTTTTTTAAGTGGAATAATTGATGAAAAGCTGTGTTTTATGACCGGTCACAACAATGTAGTTACTCATTGTGCAAACACAGCAAACCAATTTGAGTGACTGCAAATGCATATATCATCTTAAAGATAATGTGTATGAGAAATCTTTGTTCTATGTTTATTTTAACATACTTTACTAATGGGACTAATTGGGACCTTTGAGGCTGTCATCTTTCTCTCGAAGTGTAACCACAAGGTAAACATCTATGGTCATGTGACAATATTATCGAAACACGTGACATTGCACACATTTCATTTACACATTGTAGTATTTCAGTACTTCATATTAAAACAGTACTTCATATTAAAAAATCATGTAAAGAAGCCTAATAAATAGAAATGTCTTCACGAGTTAAATGGGTTAATCATGTAACTCACATTATAGTAGAGGCTTCCATCTTAATGTTTTTGAATCTAAAAATCTTGAAGAACTTGATAAATGCTGCCTTTGCTAAGTGAGTGGTTGGCATAGGTTATTGCAGCAGCATGGCTTTCATTCTCCAGATTACTTTTGAAATTATTAGTTTTAAGAAAACTTTCTACAACGTCTTAAACACTGTTGTATAAGGCATGTTAAATGTTTGAAGTTTATTACTTAAAAAAAAGGTTTGCACTAGTTGTTCAATGCTGATGCCTGTGTATTGTTAAATGTTTGAGTTGAACCCTTCATAACCCTTCATCACTTTCTCCTGTCTTCTCAGCTTACCACGAAAGCCTGATTCCCATGTTTTCATTTTGAAACGATTGAATGGCAAGTTCCTGCACTTTCTCTGCATTTTAAAATGGCTTTGGAAAATTCGACAAGGAAGTTCGACTATTTGGCATTGATGTTGAATAATATTTATTCTTAAATAAAAATGCCATTTGGCTTTATATACCATTTACTGAGTTGTGTGTTGGTGAAGGGTACAGTATTATGTAAAAATGTAAATTCACATTAGTTTCACAATAGATTACTGGGAAATGTTAGCATGATTTCCAAAGAACAGTATAGAGTGTAAAATCACAGTAAGCTATTGTAAACACAATGTAAAAGTTGTGCAAAAGGTTGTAAATCCCCTGTAAAGTACTGTAAAATCACAGTATTGTTTGCTGTCAAGTCACAGAATAGTTGTGCTTTTACAACAACACATTGTAATCTCGCAGCTGTGATATTACAGTATGTTTTTGTAAATGCATTCCCAGAATATTGCTGTAATCATTACTGTGAAAGTAATACAAAATTTATCCAATAATTTAATGTGGAATCACAGTGAAAATGTTTACAGCATAATAGCCCAATGTTCTGTTCTTCCAAATGTTACAATGTCTATCTACTGCAGGCAGAGGCGGCTCACACTAAGCAAACACTAAGACAAACAAGGCAAAAATCTGAAACTGTTTAAAGATAAAGTAATCAGGTCGAAAACATCCCAATTGTTTTGCGGACCCCCACAGGAGACAGACCCCCGGGGTCCGATGAATAATCAGAAGCCCTTGGCGGGGGAAATCAAATTGTTGATCTCACAATATAGTGGCAGTGCGCGCACAACGCAGGGCTCGGCGTCTCCTCAGTTTGCAAACTAGCAGTGATATTTCTGCTCTTTTCGGGTCTGTTCGTGCAGAATAGCTTCTTAGCGAGCTTTTATATTATATACCCATCAGGAGCTTTTGGACACTCGACTGCAAAATTACAACCATTTTATCAGTGATCTTTGTTTCATCCCCGAGCTAAAAAGAACACCCAACGCTTCGTAGTCTACCCAGCCGACCGGAACTGCTTAAAGGCGGCGTAGAGAAAGCAAACAGGACGGAGAAACGCAGTAAGCTGAGAGCTCGGCTAAAGCTAAAACCACACCGGATCTACCAAGCATTTTCCCCGCTAATGTGTGATTATTGGGGAAAAATATAGATGAGTTGCAACTCTGGATTGCATAGCACTAGAAACTCATTGACTGCAATGTCATGTTACTCGCGGGAACATGGAATACCGAACAATGATATCTAACTGGCTGGATGCTATTTGGTGACAAGGATAAGACAAAGGGCTGAGGATTGTGTATTTACTTGTACTTAAACTTAATTATACCATTGGACTGATGCCTATACATATATAGATTATTGTTGATTGTTTTACTCGATAAATGAATTAATGAATGAATGAAGCTTTATTTTGAGAGAGACAATGCAGTCAGGTTAACAGGTTTGCATCTGATGTGATGCATGTTATAGCAAATGCTAATTCTCAACTCTGGCTCCTTGTTGGGCTCTTCAACAACATTACAAAACAGTACAAATGTAAACGCATACAGTACATAAAATACAAAAAACAAAAAAATGAAATAATCCATTATTATATAAAATGTCCAGGTTTTAGTTTTAGAAGTGAACATCATAATGGGGCTCTAACATGAAAAGTCAACTTTTTGGAGCTTTTAATGACTGATGTTGATTTCTCACTCTAAACATCGGCAACATGTTATTTTCCTTTATTGATGCGATTCTAAGCATTCCTTGCTTATTCTGCGCGCTTACATTGGCCCTGCCCAAACAAGTAAAAATTACTTGAGAAAAGCTCATGATGAGTAAATACACACCGACTTCAATCACGTCTTTCACTTTTGTTTTAGTTCCAGAATTGAGGGAGAGACATTTTGCAGCTATTTGGCAAAGTAAATGGCAATATTTCATTTTTTAGTTACAATGTTTTATTGTAGAAAATGCCAAAGTGGCGTAAATGTGTTTGGGACGCACACAGCCAGACATTCAATGTCAGTTACCCATGGGTGAAACCTTTGTTATGCATACTGGGTACCCTTGTCGGCCGATTTCATAGGAGCAGTAAAACGCCTCTTTTTGGCTTCTTCATCTACTCTGCAATGCTCGTGAGGCTACAGTAAGTGGTGAAGATGAAGGCTGGATGGAAGTTTTGTGGCTGATGACAAACTAAATGATCAAAGGGCCGTAGCAGCCAGATGGTGAGAAGACTCTCTGGCAGCTTTGAAAATGTGGGCAATACTAAAGAAATCAGATAGCTGGTACTTCGAGGAATCTGTGTTTCATTGCATTGATACATGCAATAATGTCTGATCCACTATCTCAGAGCAGTTTAACAATCACAAACTAAAAATGACGAATTAGAGGAATATAATTTTGCCGTTGATTTAATGAAACTTTAGGCATCGTGCTATATTGAAATATACAGTGATCCCTTGTTAAAATCCCCCCAGCCACATCATGCCTTCACCACAGACTGACACACCTGCATGGTTAGATATAAGAGCAGCACCAACACACCTTGAACAAAGATTGAACATATCCGTACATAAACAAAAATTACCATCATCTTATTGTAGTCTTTGTTATGTATACAGTAACTGTCCTCTACAATGAAATCTGCATGTGCAAAAAAAATCCCGTGTCAAAAAAATAATGCATTGACGCCTTTTCCTTTTTGTTACTTCCTCAAACAAGGAAGAAAAAAATGCGGTTGCATAATAAGAAACGTTTTTTTTTTTGTTTTTTTTTTTTTTGCATTTGCGTTGCACTGAAATTCACTACTAAAAAACAAGCCTGCAGGAAAAGTCTAGCTTGGTTTATACTTGACACGCATTTTGCAGCACTGTACTGTATATTCGGGAGCGGCTTTCCTCCCACAGTTCGACGATATTCTCCCATACTATAGGTGGCAGGAAATTGATTCTACAGCATACAAACAACACTATTCTATAAGAGAGGTAGAGAATGATAGTAGATTGAAACGATCTAAATTCTTCCAAGCGTTTTTAAATAGACTCCTCATCTCTCCCCAATGTGGTGCTCATCAGGAGTTGTTTATCGTACAGTATTCGTTTTCAGACGAATCATAAAGGTGTTTTAACCAGCCAACCTCCATAAGCAATAGTTTGTCCGCCATGTTGTCAGTTCGATAAAAATTTCTGGAAGATACACGCTGCGGAAATTCTATTCTGCGTGGACTCCGCACGGAGGGGCGTGTTTGTCAAAATAACGTCATTTTGCTGCGTGCAGCCACGCAGGGCTTAAACCAAGCCAACACTTGAAGATAGGATAAAGTAATAAAGATGAAAGATGGATGAAGAAAAGTGAAAGACATTATGCAAGAAATTGATATAAGTATGAAAATGAATGCTTATTGTAGATTTGGCAATTTCTTTCTTTTTTTGTTTTGTAAATGTTTTGTTTTTAACTTCAGTCAGATTGTAGCTTGCACAACACGTTTTTTAAGTTTACATCCAAGACATAGATTTGCTTCAGTGAAAAGTCCCATGTTGTGAAAAAAAATTCTGGCTGCAAATATGGTAGCGTAGTAGAGTTTTACTGTATTGGAAGAGCTAATTTAGTACGATTCGTCTCGATGAAGAGATCCACTGCAGACCACTGTCTAACTGCCCACACCGTTTTTAAGTTCTCTTTTTGTGCCAACCATATGTCAAAATATACCATGAAAACAATATATCAAACATTCATACACAACAGGGTACTTACCTCCTCCAGAGGCACTGGGGTTCAACAGCAGTCTCAGAGCGTCCTGCTGAGGCCAGAAACGCAAAAGGCCAAGCCAAGAGCATCATAAATGCAGCTATGAGTAAACGGATGGGGAATAGCGTGACTGTCATAACTGCCATCTGAAAACAATGAGAGAAGAAAATAAGGATGTATAAAACATACCCACTGCTTTCAAGATTAATCAAATAATTCAAGCTATACAAAATAAGAAAATCAAACAAACCAAAAAAGTAATACAGTGTGTACACACACACACACACACACACGCACGCACGCACGCACGCGCACACACACACACACACACACACACACACACACACACACACACACACACACACACACACACGCACACACACACACACACACAGTGAGCTCCCGTGTTACGAGATCCCTAGTAAGGGGAGCCTTGGCTTGATTATCTCCAGCTTCGTTTCCATATACAGTAAATCATCTACTTCTCTCTTTAACATCACTAGCAATCTTGGGACCCATGGCTAACCCTTTCAAGTTTGAATTAAGCAGTAAAATGCACTATAAATACAGTTTTGTAACCACTAGCGATAGAACAAAGCTTTACCATTTCGCCATTTTGAAACGAGTGAGACCGACCAATTGCAGACCAGCATCTCCGTCATGTGACAGCATCAGAAAATAAGTGCAATTACCTAAAAATGCCTGCCGATGGAAACAGAGCAACACAAATACAGCCAACCCCCTAGGGTCATGACAGTTGTTTTTGTCGCAAACCCGGAAAAATACCGTTAAAATGGGACGAAAAAGCTCAGTATTCCATGTCGCAACATGAAGAAAATGTAAGCCAGGCACGCTGTAAAACGGGGGTCCAACACTACTTCGCACTTCTACGTTACAATTCCTGCCCTCATTGGTCAATGGTTGCGCCGGGAGCCAATCACGTGTCTTATAGAGCTGCCAATCTCCCTCTTGAAATCACATTTGAGTGTCTTGCAGGTAAGGTCTTCCATAAGACACACGGTTGGCTCTCGGCGCGACCATCAACCAATGAGGGCAGGAGTTATAATCTACTCCCGCCACAACTCCCGCTTGGTATTCAGACCGGGACGTGCCGGTCGGTCGGTCTCATTCGTAAAACACGCAGGATGTTGCTTCTCCAAGAAAGAAGAGCAAAGACCTTCACTGGACCGTTGGAAATCTCTTACCTAGATTTATTTTATAATAAAAAGTTTTTTGAAGTGTAAACTCTCATTGTTATCATGTTTGATCATGTACAGATTTGACTTTGATTCGACTTCCAGGCACCGCTAATATGACTGCGGCTGTCGCAAGTCTTCAAAGGATGGGAAGGGGTAACTGTTCAGTTACTGTTTAAGGTTTAATAATGTAAGATTTAAGTAAATATGTGTACAGTGCTGCAGTAATATGTCTTTAAACAAATATGTATAGATAGAATGAAAACTTCACACTTGATAAAATTCAATTAATATTTTTTTTTTAAATCCAATATAAAATAAAAATTTTAAAAATGTGGTGGTGGTTGGGGCTACTTTGCGGTTTTCACTTATTGCGTAGTGGGTGTAGAACTCTACAATGTTGACACGTTTGTTCTCTGATGGCCAACAATGTGCAGGATATCATTTTTTGTCCCCAGCAATCTCATTGTCCTTGACAAATGTAAACATTTTTCAAAGATAGCACATTCTGATAAATGTTTCTTGTTCTGGTTTATCACAACATGTTTTGAACTCTGGCAAACCTTCCTCTATAATGTTCTTTAATTACATAAATGAAGGAATCTTATCTTCAAAGCATTTTAAACATGTCACTGAATAATTTCATGCAGGGGATAACTACATATTTCCATGCAGTCAGTGTTATATGGATTTGGAATAACTACATTAATGATAAATAATGATGTAACAATAAAGATACGTAAAGATGCATAAATACTGTACATGTATATAACACATGGCATGGGATGAGGTACAAATCCCACGGGACGAGATATCTCACGAGAGTGAGTCCAAGAGATCAAGATTATAAAATGATGTTTGCAAAATGTTCAAATGAAAAAAAAAAATAACTGCAAATATCAGTTTTCCAATTTCAAAAGTATCTATTTTTATTAAGCAGGCTGCAATGAACAATCGTGGGTTTTTCCAAATGCTGTTGCAAAAAAAAAAAAAAAAGTTGCAGCTGACCTCTGTCATAGTTGAACATGAACAAAATAAAAATAAGTTATGTTTAAAAGGGACACTGTGTAAGATTTACACCGTTTTTCATTAAAAAGTAATGAAATAAATTATTATAAATTTCAAAAGCTTGAAAATAAATGTGTTCTTAATGACCAACAGCATGTTTTAAATATAATTGCAGGTCTAGTTATCATTCAATTATATTACATGAGGGGTAGCACTTTTCCGGAGGCTGCCATTTTTGTTATAGCTACAGACAATGTTAAATGCAGCACCTCCTGCTGTCCGTAGTGAAAAACTGTAAAATCTTACACAGTGTTCTTTTAAAGTGCCAAACAAACAAATAAACAAGCAAAAATTAATGTAATTGTAATAGTAACTACAATAGTGATTTTACTTCTGGGCACCACAATAGACTGTCCGTTATGCAGCAAACTAACAGGTGTCTCATTTTTAATGGTCATGTTCTTTTTTAGAAATACAAGCCTATCCACAGATGATTCAAAAGTTATTGAAGCATCGTGTATTCTCCTGTGTACTCCATTGAGCGCTTTCTCTGTCATGGTGGATTTATGTGGATATTGCCACTAATATTCGAGCGTGTAGCACTCGCGCCTATCTATCAAGCTACCATATTTTCTGGACTACAGTATAAGGCGCACCACATTATAAAGCGCACCTTCAATGAATGGCCTATTTTAAAAATATGTTCATATCTTGGGGCGTACCGCATTAGAAGGCGCATAGAATAGAAGCTACAGTAGTGGCTGGGGTTGCGTTATGCATCCACTAAATGGAGCCACTGTCAACAATCAGATGTCAGTCAAACTTTAAAAATAGACAATCGGAAGTTAAGAATAAAGATCATTTGTGGAAAGTACGATTTGAAGAATGGGGTAAAGCCTCTTGATTACATTAAAAGACTAAGTCTTTGATCTAAACTTTAGATCAATGCCAAGATGAAAAAAAAGAGTTTAAAAGATTATAATTATTGATTCAATTAAATACTAAAAGTTATGTTTTGTTCAATCATTGCACCCAAAACCCTTAAAATTTAGTTTTGTTGATTTAAAAAGAGTTTCTGGATTTATTTGATGAAATCATGCTTTACTCACAGTTTTTGTTCCTTGTCCCCGTATAAACTGCATCAAAATTGGAGCATATATAGCACATCAAACAGGATGTTATAAAATTTGTAATTGTAAAAATACATTTATAACTGAATTGCAGAAGTAAAAATTGAAGAATTTAAACGGCAATTAAGGTTTTTTTTTTCTGTCTTAAAAGTATGTTCGAGACAAAAAGTATGAAAGAAGGTTTGCAGGTCAAATTGTGGGAGGAAACAGAACAACTAATTAAACGTAATCAACCATCTTTATTGTTGACATTTGCCATGAACGCTTTCAAAACTGGGACAATCTTTTTGAATGGAATGATTCCAAATTACCACCTTTTTTAAATGCAGTACTTTAGTTCAGTAATTATTTATGTTCATCTTGACAGTGCATTTGTCTGGACAAGGATGCCAAACTGTGCACTAAATTCACAAAAGTCCATTCTGTTCACACAACATAATGGGAAACTGTGAATCTTTCAAGGCCTGTTGTACATTCCTATTTGAGGGAGTGATGTGACATTTTTCTATCGTAATTTATTATAAGGCTTAGTAAACACTATGTCTAAAGTTAACTCTTCATCACAAATTATAATTATCAGAGAGCGACCACTAATAAGAAAAACTCCTGCTTCATGTCATATAGTAATAATATCATAACTACTGTATATAACTCCAGGGTAACAACAAACAACTCTTCCGGCACAGTTTGCAAGTGTGAATAACATTGCTGTTTGTGTCACGAAAAACTCCTGGGCAATTTGCAAGTGGGAATAATGTTGCTGTTTGTGTCACAAGAAAAAAAACAAAACAAAAAAACGCTTGAGCAATGTGACGGTGAGTAGTTACACCTTCGATTTGACATCTTTGCTTCTCAACGTAACTGTCGCCGTCCAAAAATGTACTACGTGGGACGTGTGCAGCAGCAAAATAAAAATAACTGTCTCCTGTGACGTAAAAGCGACGTAGCCTAAAGTAAATAATCGACCATGTGCTCTTGATATTACTAAAACTGGTCTCCCTTGACGTAGTTGACGACGTCGGCTAAAGAAATAATAAGCCATGTGGTCTTAATGTTACTAAAACTAACAATAGTGATTTAAAGCACCAAAACGTTACTTTAAAAGCAACAAGCTAGGCCCATCATGAATGGCCATACTCAGATGAATGTAACGGTTCTTCCAATGTCTAATAAAATATCGTTTAAATAGCGCGTCTTGAGAGTTTTACAGCCACTTGTGATCAGCACATTCACATCCAAATGGTTCCTTCATTTTATTGTTTAAAACCATTCTAAGAAAGCAGGTGAGAATGCAACATGTAAGCTAATGTTAGCCGACTGGCTAGTACTTGCACAACTGATTGAAATACATATGCAGAAAAAGGAAAACAATCATGGCAGTCTTGTTGCATTATTTACCAAATACTGCCATTCCAAAGTACTGACACAAATGCATGCATGCAAAATAATTACCTTTGCTTTTTCCATAGGGGTGAATTTCAAGACATGTACAAAAGGGTTTCTGAACGGAGGCGCTTGGTCCATCTTCTTCCCATCACCCTCCATCGCACAATGTCTCTGAGTCCGTACCCTCATCCCGACAAGTATGTGTCGAGGCTACTCTGAATTAAAACAAAAACGTGATAATGACTTTAAAAGTCAGTCTTTCCCCGAGCAACGCAGCTTTCGCCCAATCTGTATCCTGCTCAGCGGCTAATTACGGCGACAGTGCGTGGTTATCAACGCTATCTCCCGTTATCGGGCACCAGGGAGGGATAATGGTTAGCTCAGGATTAGGCGGGGTTATTTGAAGAAGCCTTTATCTTTACGCCGAGACGCCTTCTTTCATGCGTGCACCGCGACGCAATCCGCTAGCCCGAAGTGCTAATGGAGCCACGATTCCGCTTCTCCGTCTCCGCGCATGCGCACAAAAGGGGTCCAACCACAATTAAGGATGGGAACAACGCAGGCGTTTTAAGAACCAAGTTACAAAACTTCTGCTTCTTTACCTATGTACATGTTAAAGTATGAATAAAATAAATTGAAATCGCCTATATTTGTAATTCATATTTGATTTCCCACGGACGTTAATTTTACAATGCACATAGTTTAACGGGACATACGTAACTGTCGTTGTATGTGCACCGGATACGAGAGGACATAAAAAAGGATCATTTCATTTTTGGTATTTAGATTTTGAATGGACACATCCCACGACCCTAATTTCGACATGCAGACTGATATGTGTGTCCCCCTACCCTATAGAAGTGATAAAACAAGCCACCTTATCTGACCTATTCTTTGCTACCCTCTCGTGGCAATACGCTCTCTTTACATAAACTACTTCAACACTGGCAGACAGTGATATGGGAGGAACAGCATCCCCATGTGGTAATTACAAGAATTGTCCTCACATCTATCTATCTATCTATCTATCTATCTATCTATCTATCTATCTATCTATCTATCTATCTATCTATCTATCTATCTATCTATCTATCTATCTATCTATCTATCTATCTATCTATCTATCCGCCAGGGTGGCTTTTATATCTACTAAAGTAAAGACAATCAGGCAAATTAATTAATTAATTAGTTAATTAATGGTCAAATGATAATGACTCTAGTGCCTCATCAAAACAAGAAGGCCATGATTTTGTGACTAATTAATTTCATGCAAGAAGTTGTTCAATTAATTGTCTCACACATTCTCACAATCATGCGTTCACACATTTTTTTTTCTTTAATCGCAAACGGGCTGCACTCGGAAACTACTCTACAACGTATACACACAAACACCCACACACACACATTACTCCGTTTTCGTTTTTGTCGAGCATGCATGCAGTCAAAGTACGCCGTAGGCTGACGTATGAGCAAGTGGCATTTGCATTTGACGCGAATCACATCAGACATGCTTAATACTGCAGAGGATGGAGTGAGAGAAGAAAAAAAGCACAAACGCTTTCCCACATTCCACCTCGTCCCCCTCACCTCCTTCCCTTCAATCTCATAGCTGAGGTGCTTAAATTAAAAAGGAAGAAATGCAATTTAAAGACATGGGGTAAACAATCACAAAACACTTGTTTCTGGAGGAGACACAATTTGCTGGTGCCTTGTCCAATTTCTTATGGCCTGGAGGGCTGCTACTGCACTTTAACACCTGGTTGTACGCCTCTGATTAAAATTGTAATGTCAGTGTTGAATCAATCCATATGACATTTTCGAAATACACAGGTATCAGGACATTTTATACATCCAGCATTTTTTTTATTTTTTTTATTGTTTTCTTCGGTACCAGTAAGGTGACTCACACCATGTTTCAAGACCATGCCTCCCAACTGTTTTGTAGGAGGGAAAGGGAAGTTTCAATATCCTAGACAAGTATAAATATGTCACTATCATTGTTGTATGGTGCTCATACCAAAGCCACACTGGTGCAATGCAGAGCCTATAGCCCAGAGTTAACAAATTTCATTTCTGCTTTGGAGATTATTTTAGCTGATCAACCAATAGGGTGTTTTTCCCTTTTAACATGAAATGTCACACAGACAAAACAAAATTGCGGACTTCCATTTGTCGGATATTCACTTGCAACTTTCTTTTAAAGTGGGTGATGAACATTAACACACGGCGCACCAGAAGGTTGAATGTGTTCAAGAGTCTTTTAGGGAGGTCATGGCTGTGGAACAAGACTGAATGATGCTGAGCAATAGGAGGAAAATGACGGATAACACACATCTAAGTGTGTTTAACATAAATATATAGGAAATGTAGTTCTAAATAAAATCATTGGAATACAAGAAATACAAATACATATTGTATGATTCTATGCTGTCATGTAATAAAAAAAGAGAAGGGAGAAAATGAAACTGTGAGAGGATGTCCAGGTTTTTCAACCACTATTAAACCTGGATAACCCCTCAGGCCAAACATCTGAGGCCGAGTGACATCCAAACCATTGTTTGCTTCACGCCACAGTAATGTTTTACTAGCCCTTGCGCCCTTGTCAATCAATGGCCGTTATGTTCCAAAACATATTCAACACACAGAGAAAACACATTGGCTTGAGGAAATGGATTGTGTGCATGATTGGCAGCCGACCCGGTGGATGTGTCAATCAACTAACACTCTTTGTTTTTTGCTCCTGCCCCTACTCTGCAGGGTACAAGTCAAAGAGGTTGACCATTTTTGTATTACTAAACAAAATATTAATGCCTATACTAGCTTTTAATATTTATTTTTTAGGTTAATCTGGAGTAACATTAATTATTTTGGTAATTATTACATCATATTAATCCCACAATGAATTTTTCAGTTTGTTACCAGACACTATTGTAGAGTAGAGGACTTGAGATGACTGATTTGAACTATATAGGCCCTTTTTTCATGCCTAGTGCACAGCTTTGTACAGTGGTGTCAAACTTATGGCCCGAAATGAATAGAACTCTGCTGTCCATTATCAATAGACCAAAATTCTTACTTTTACAAGCGACGGCCAGATGAGCACTGCAACTTACAAGTGGAAGCGACCAATTGCCACATAGCTTGCTGTTCGCTTCAGTGAAAGAAATTGGAACATTACACTAGTGTTCACGTTAGCATTAGCATCTAGCTAAAAATCAGTCTTATATTTCTTTCAGCAATTAGCACAGAGCACTTCCATATTTGACATATCATGATTTCTTCTTTATGAGTTTTTAATATCTTCTGTCATGTATTGTATGGAATTATCTGGGTGCTGCCCACTGTCCAAAATGAGACACTGCGGTGCTGTTTTATCATTTAATTTTCTTTGCACTTACTGCACTCCTTGAAAAGTTGCCAAAACCACATATTTTGATTAAGGCATTTTCCTTTCACATGATTTCATTTCATTTCATTTATGTATTTATTTAGGCAGCATGGGAAGAGTGGGTAGCACATCCAATTTACACTTCAGAGTCATGAGTTCAATATCAGCTGACTCCAGCCTTTCTTTGCGGGGTTTGCATGTTTTCCCCGTGCCGGCGTGTACCCTTTTCTCTGGGCACTCCCGCTTCTTCCCACATTCCAAAAACATGCATGGTTGGTGTATTGGAGACTTAAAGTTGTCTTTTAGGTGTCCTTGGGTTCGTGCATGATTGTTCATGCCTGTGTGCTCTGTAATTGGCTGGCAACCAGTTCAGTGTGTCACCCATCTACAGCCCGTCGGCAGCTGGGATAGCCACCAGCAAGCCAGTGACCCAAGTGAGCATAAGCGCTTATAGAAAATAGATGACTTTTTTCATTTATTTATGGCATATATTTATTTTTAGTTCATCTTATTATGTGTTCTATACAAAATATGTATTTTAATATATTTTTCACAACGATATATTTTGACAAAACTCTACGTATAAGTGACACTAATTGTTTTTAAGTTAAATGCCATAATGTTTCCTGTTTACTTTAGAATAGATTTTCTTCCATGCCCTTCCAAGCCCTGAGATAAAATGAACTTGATACCTCTGGTTTAGTAAAATCCTCAGTCTAACTGTGCAAAGATGGAGTTTTTTGTTTTCGGTATTTTACTAACTGACTGCATGTAAAGGGGGATGATTTGTGGTGAACTAGTGGAAATATTCTAGTGGAAATGTCGTCATTCCCCAAAAATTCAGTGCAGAGACGCACATTCTACATGGCTGTAAGACGCACATTCTACATGGCTGTAATTGCACAAAGTCAAAGGACCTACTATTTGCCATGAAAATTTAAGTCACAAATCAAATTAATGTTACTATAATATTACAATTAAAATATGTTGCTTCTTACAAGCCGTATTATCTTTGTTCATTATATTTTCAGTGCTTAAATGTACATTGACTTGTTAAAGAATATTCTCAAACATTGTTCACATCTAAAAAGAATGAAGTGTTCATTTAAAATGAGTTAAAACAGACTGATCAAATTAACACCAAGGGAGCAAGCGAAACACGGCAGTCAGTCATAGCCACTACGCAAACGTTTGCTTTTTTAGGCTTTGTTTAGAAACATGGCAGTGAATTTCGGTGCTCATATACATGCATACACTCATACACGCATCGCGCAGCGCACAGACTGCTACTGTTTAATATAGTTTTGTGGTCATTTTTTTGGTTTATCTGAAACTGAGATGAACATGATATATATGTTAAAGCAACAGATAGCACCAACAAACTGGTATATTAGCAGTTATTACATCCTCCGGACACAACATCTTATTAGTGTGTCGTATTTGAGGGCTGAAAATCAAGTGAAGGACACTCACGTAGTAAAAAATAAAAATGCTTTAAAATAAGGCTATAAGGCTGGTAAATGCAAAATCAAAAAAGTTCTTATCAAAATCTGCCAATCTTCCTGTCTAAATCCGTAAAAGGTGGCCATGTGCCGGAAGTTTTAAAGACTGCATAGACAGCTCAAAGACTACTGAATCTAAAAATAATAATATAATGTATCTTAGGTAGAGTGCTGGCTGGCACTATGTTTGTAATTAATTAGTCATGCACTATTTCATTGTTAATTTATGTTCAACACTGTATTGTATATGCATGTGTGGTTAGGGCAGGATTAATATGTTAATGGTGGTGAGGTGACAATTAGCAAACACAAATCCAGCTTTTATCAATACAGGTATTTGAAATCGGAAAGAGCTGCCTGCCTTTTTGCTGGGAACAAAAAGATGCAGCTTCCTTCAGTTTTGTTGTTGCTGTCCCCTTCCCAGTTTTTTTCAAAATAATTTGTCCAGGTGCCACAGCATCTCTCAGCGCCGACATGAATCCGTGCACCATATACATCATTTGTGAAGAGGAAGCCCCTTTTCAGATCATATTTGGAAGACACCCTCCATCATCCGTTATGTTCCGGCAGGAGATGAAGGGACTTCTGCTCGGAGAGCTACTTTTGTAACTAAAGCCACATGTTGGGCAGCACACAGACAGTTGTAAGACAGGAAAGATCTTTGTGGCAAACACAAGTGCTTGGCTGTCCTTGCATCCTTGTGCATGCCTGTCTGTCAGCAGTGCTTTGCTGGACTTGGGCACCTGTACAGCTGTACAACTGTAATATTCCACAGGCAAACAAAAATACCCTATAAAGGCAGCAGATTTGTGATGAAGGATTATAGAAGGCATGTGCTTGTATCCTGTTTTTCCTCAAAAAGTCTCAAAATGTCTTTCCTGAGAGTTTGCAGAGGAACTTTCTGGCTTATCAAAATGACTGCCTCTTCAGAGATGAGGCCAATATACCACTCACAATTTTTGTCTACACTCTAAAATCACTTGGGTTGAAAATAAATCAATTTCGAGTCAAAAAAGGACCAAACCAATAGGACAACATTGATAATAATTATAGTTATTATTAGTTGACCCAGCGTTCTAGATTTTTTGCACCAATCAACCCATAAAATGGGTTGCTTTGTACAAGAATATTTGAACGTACTTTTCAGACTTTAAAAACATTTATCCAATTATGGGTAAAAAACAAAACAAAACAAAAAAAATTTTTTTATGTAAAACAATTTTTTTTAGGTTGTTTTGTGTAGAATAACCCAGATATTTGCTCAACCTGACCTAAATATTGGGTCCCTCCTTTTTTGAACCATAAATTTGTTATTTTTAAACCAAATGTTTTTAGAGTGCATTTTATGAAAAAATTGTGAGTGGCTATAATGTCAATTTGCCAATATACCAATAATATCATTAAACAGATCCAAGAAAGAAAACATTACAACAAATACAATCTTTTGTTGCCATTGTTAATATTGGGTTTCACCACCTTTACAGTCACCATTACAATTTTTCTTTTTCCCAACTCAGAATTCCAAATCAGGGAAAATTTCAGGGTTGAATTGATCATTTTAATTTAGCACATTTCAATGGCCATCATTATTCCCAAATTTGGCTGGTTTTAGACCGGGCTGGTCCCAATCCCAAAGAATAGTGTGTGTAAAAAAACACATTTTTGAAATACATATACTGTCTATCTTTTGATCGGATTGGTGATTGTTATATTTATTTATTTTTTTAAATTCACTGATTGGTGATTGGTGAATCCCGATTGCCTAAATATAGTAAATTAGAATATATACTGGATGAAAAAAAAAACCCTTCACGACAGATAGAATAATTTCCACAGAGTGCAACCGGTCAGCTGCAGCGGACTTATGACCAATTCAAGATTTACAGTGCCACTCGCTCAATGCCAGTGGGGATAGGCTTCATTTCACCCATGACAATAAAGTGTATGAAAAAATTGATGAATAGATGACAGGTAGTGTGTGCCGATGACAATTGGAAAATAGTTTGGATTAAACACTGAGACCATGTTTTTTTTTTTTTTACATAGTAAATTCCCATCAATTATATCTCTATCTTCCTGAGGACACAATACAAACACACAGACACACACACGCACACACGCACGCACGCACACACACGCACACACACAAAACGTTTTTAAAGGTTACATTAGGATATGGTTTAATTTTGTTCTGAAAATGAATCTAATCTAATGATAATCTAATCATGTCTATTAAACCATAAACACACTTTTAACTACAGTAAGTGTGCAAGCTTGGCAGACACACATTTGTACATACACAAAACTTTCACTATTCTCATGTGTTATCTGACCTGTGTTAGGAGTGCATAAAATAACAATAAAGCTTAAAGGGACAATGTCTAAGATTTAGATCGTTTTTCATTATGGCTAGCTGGAGGTGCTGCATTTACCATTGTTATCAGCTATAACAAACATGGCACCCTCCAGAGGCATGCCACCCCCCATGTAATATCATTTAATGATAACTAGACCTAGGACTATATTTAAAACATCCTGTTGGTTGTTAAGAACACATTTATTAGCAAGTTTTTAAAATGTGATATTTTTTTTTCTTTTTAATGAAAAACGGTTTAAATATTACACATTGTCCTTTTAAGGACTGTGTCTTTGTGTTATTAACACATTTTTGGATACAACCATGTACAGTAGTAGGAATTAATGTTCCTTATTTAGAATTTCCTGTAACAATGCTCACTCAATTCTGTGCCAGCCTATCATCATACATTTATTCCCTACAAGCATCTCTGCGGTTCCTGAAGTATGAAACAACTCCACCATCATAATGTGGCAGGTGTTTTGCTTCATAATTTAGTGGGAATAATCCATTATGCATATAATTTGGCTAAAACGCATCTCACTAAAAGGCCTAGCAATCACATCGGCCAGCATTTCTTGAAGAAGTCGAACATTTGAATGGTTCAGTCTCTTCCAATTTAGCTGCAGACATTGTACATGTGCTGAAACACATCGTTGCATATTTTGTCATTTGGTGAATTGCTGAGCACACATTTCATGTTTTTAATATTGATATTTTTTTCTGAAGAAAAATCTCATGCACACTAATTAACTGTAATAGTAATTTTATCGAATTAAACCTGTATATTGAATGGTAACTCAGATGTAGGTGCAATATAATTTAACGTTGTGTTGTGCTGGATTGCAGTACTCGGGGTGATCAAATGGAGGCACTCTAGTGATGCTCTTTCGACCACTAGGAAGCGCATGCAGGACAGCGAAGTAACTGATGGTGCGTGAGTACATCTTCTGGAATGCTTGCAGTGTCCTCAGAGTTACAGAATGTGTGTTACTGCTTTTAGAGTATGTGTGTTACCTTCTGCACACATCCAGTATGTTCAGATCACATTATTTAGCATGTTGTCATTGCATATGCAAGTTCCCACATATACACTTTGTTGTAGAAGTGATCAAAATGTTTAGATACGTTTTAAAACTGAGCTTGGTTGTATTATTTTGTGAAGGGAATCATATATTAGGTTGTTATCATTATGTGCTTATTTCATTGTTAGAGCTTGGTTGTATTATTTAAAATAGACTTTAAAAACATACAATAAAAAGTGCAATAATGTGCATACAAAGGACGAGTATGAAGGCAAATGCAATAAGAATAAGAAAAACGTTTGGGTATACAATAGTTATCTATAAAAGTTTATAGTTGACCCAACTAACAAAAAGCTTTAATTAAAAATATCAGAAATAATACTCTCTTACAGCATGGAATTATAAACCACCACATTCCTTATTTACCTTTTTAGGTTTCACTGGAGAAACTGTACAACATTTTGGCACAATTCACAGAATATAATGCTTTGCAAGAGTTTTAGGATACATTTTGATGTGTTGTGGGCGGTTTGTTGAAAGAGCAGTGAGCAAGTCAGCATCACAGTACAGAGTCCTGTCTGAAGTTCGCATGTTCTCACATAGCCCGCGTAGGTTTTCTCCGGTCCAACCGGTTTCCTCAGACACACCAAACACATGCATGAAAGGTGTATTAGATTCTTTAAATTGTCCTTAAAGTGTGACTGGGTTGTTTGTCCCTGTGTACCCTGCAATAGGCATCCAGTTCAGGGTGTCCTTCATCTACCGCCCAAAGACAGCTGGGATAGGCACCAGTCACCCTGCAATCCTTGTGAGGATAAGTGGCTATAGAAAACGGATGGAGGGATGAATTTGATGTTTTGATGATTTGTTGTTTTAGCTATGCTGTGACAATTACCTATATGGTTCCATTAATGCCATAGTGAATCATGGAAAAAAATCCTTAAAAAATAATAAATAAATAAATAAATAAATAAATAAATAAATAAATAAATAAATAAATCTGCACCCTTTTGCACATGCTCACCAACATTAATTTGTTCACAACTGCCCACACTTGGTGGTGCTTCTAGAGGTCGTGGAAGCCCACCAACATGTTGGTGCCTTCATGCATGGAGGATTGGATCCTTAAAAATTAACATACGCTTAAAAATAATAATGTAGTAACTGATTTTGTGGTAAGTAATACTAGTGTGAAGTTCTTTATCAGTAAAACAGAAAAATGCAGAACTCTATGGAAGGATGACGTTAAGTTTGACACTGGGATCGCAGATAACGTCTCTGGAGTTAGCTCTAGGGAACGCCATCTACTCCGATTGTATGTGTCCATGAGTGCCGCCCACCCCACTAAGTTACGTCGGTGGTGAGGGTGATGATTTTAAATATATGATAAGAATGTTGATAATAATGTGTCCTTTAATTGACATTAACAATCCAATGCACACTGTAGATTTATGAAAGAAATATATATAGTCGCTTGGCTTTATATATATCTGCCTTTGCCTCGATTACATTCACCATAATCCGTTTGAACACCCAGCACCAATACTTAGAGGTGTTTCCTGCAGGTTTAATGTTTAGTCCACTTTCAGCCACCAAATTGTCAGATGCATGAGGGAACGTGTCAAAAGAAATAGTCCCAGCATGCTAATATGCCTAGCCAAATTCAAAATGCTCACCAAGGCTTGCTCTGGCACAAAAATCACCTTCATACACAACATGGAGTTCCTTAATGTTTAAGCTATTCCTCCTTGTAATTATGTGTTTTACCAATTTGATCATGCTGTTCGTATTGTTGCACTGGCAGCTTTACTCGTCCTTATGATACACTGAAACAAAATAGTTGGTTCAAATAAATAACTCAAAAAGTTGGTTGATATCTGCTTCACCCAACCTTTTTAAAACGGGTGTGTTGGTAAACTAAATTCTTCCCAGTATCTTGTTTGCTTCTTTCCTTCTATTTCCTTCTATTTTTGAGTGTGTATCTTTTGTATTGGATGCCAATATATACAGTACATTGCCCTGTACCTAAAACTGTACAATATTTTGGGGACAGGGAAATTAAAATGTAATTTTATATGTACTGATGAAATGAAGTACCGTCAATTTGAGTATTCTGCATTGTATCTTTTTTTTCAAAGTATCTTCAAATTTAACTTTTCACTTTGTTCACCATTCAAAAGTGAAGCAAATATATTATGTGAACATTTTCTTCTCTGCTAAAACCCATCTGTTGTACAGCCCGAACATGGTGTTAAAACTATCACAGCACAAAGCTTGACATTGGTCATGTGGTAGACAAAAAAACTGCAAATAAACAATGGCCCTACATGCTCCTATCAAACTCTTTTTTAAATCCTCTCTTTTAACACGCTTTCATTCGATGTCATTCTTCCTTATATCTGGAAGGGACTTACAAGTCTCTGGCTGTGACATAAGGGATTTCATGTTGTCCATTTTTAACAGATTACACAAGGACATGAGACAAAGGGAGAGACACTTGGCCTGTGCATTTATTTGCCTCTATAAAGAGAGGACACGAGAGGTGAGGAAAGTGAACATTTTATACATATGGTTTCGCAAAGTTAAAAAAAAAGAAAAAAAATACTAAATTGAATGGTATAAAAAAATAAAAAGCAATGCATTCCTTTCTACTTGGTGTTTATCGCCAGTCCAAGCCGGCATCTTTATTCTAGGAAGGGAAAATGCTAATCATCAATCTCAGGCTGCGTGCTACGTCTCTGTTTAATAGCTGATAGGGAGTCTCCACAGGCTGCTTTGCCTCTTTGTTTAAAATGACATATAATGGGACTGGGCCTTATCAGTGTCTCAGTGCCTTCTCCCGCTCCCTCATTCTCTCTTTCTCACTGGGTTTGTGGTCTTTGGTAAAAGAATAAGGGGATGCAAGCCACGATTGATTTTGAGCCAGGGATAACTTAATCTATCAATTTAACATGACATGAATATGCAGCAGTGAGAGGGAGTGGAGCAGGGGAAGTCTAACCTCTTTAGCAATGACTTAAGTGGAGAACAACACATGCAGAAAGACAAAGGTTAAAGTGTATAAGTTGTGAGTTTGAAAAATGAAGCTTTATCATCAAGGCAAATCCATCATTAGTGCTTATTACTCCATGATGACAGGTGAGATGTACTGAATAGCAACGGGCAATACCAGTGATTTTGGATTCGACCCAATACCAAGTTACACCTTAGCCAAATATTGTGATACCGATCCGATACTGATACCAGAAGTATTTTTTCTGCAAACAAGACTGCATGTGCGCTCACACCAATGGGGTCGCACATACCATTTGTTAAACCAAACTACTTTCATTGTCTTGCCACTTCAATGTCATGCTTTCACATGGTTGTACTGGCGAATTGAAAAAAATATTTGGCATGGGTTTGGGATCTAAGTGTGCGCACGAGCCAACGGTCCTTTCGTGCGTGCAGACGGCGAAAGGAAAAGTAGTTTGTATGCAGAAGAAATCAAGATTAATTTCACGTATTATTTTTAGATATTGACATTTAAGCTCAAGACTCAATACCTAAAATGGATAGAAATATCAACATTTTGGTATCGATCGGTTCTTCCCGGATGCTTCTTTTCTAGATACTAATTACTCTAGTATAGATAGTAGAAGTCTAAACAATATTGCTTGTTACTGAAAATCACCAGTCGCATCGGTTGATTAGTTGAAACATATAATTGTTGCTGTAAAGTCATTTAATTACAGTAAATTGTAATGACCAAATATCGTTACTCCTTCAATGAAGAGATTCTTTGGTGGCTAATGCAGATCATTTGTCCTTTTGTTTAAGAACATTTTTTTTTATTTAATTTTAGAAGTTTGAATATTATAAACACTCTTTTGCATTAACCTTTATTTTGAACCCAGAAACCTTCAAACATAGTTGGACTTCTGCAATTTAGATAAATTAATGTCATAACATTTTTTAGCGTTGGGTAACTGTTTGTTACTTCCTGGCCAATTTATGGATTTGATCATATAATTACTTTGTGGCACATGCCAGTGAGTTATTAACTGTCCAGAAACAGTCAATGAACACAAGAAAATGAGCTGTTCCTTCTGTCCCGTTATCGAGTCCACGGCATCAGTGTTTCTGCTAGCTGCCCTGAGCACAGAAATCCACTATTAACATTTTGTTTCTTTTCTGTCAAAATGTTCACAATACAATGCAATAACAATGATGCATACTGAAAAGAGCTGAACTTACCCAAATTCACCAATAATTTTATGTTATTTAAAGTTTGCAAACTGGAGTGGCCTCAAGAGTGGTAAAGTGATAAACAAATAATATTGCAAATTATTTCATGGCCATCATGTACTTAAAGATTGGTTGTGTTTATTATGGTTTCGGGTCAGCTACTTGTCTGTCACATGATCAGGGAGGAAGAAAAACATTAACATGGAACATGGGCTGGAGCAGATGAAAGCTCTTGGCCTGACTGTCAGTGCTCTGAGGTGATGAAAGATGTCATTACTTATTCATGAGCTCTAAATGCAGAGCTGGGGAGATGGGCATGGCTGACCAGGAATCATAAGGAGTTGAATTATGTGCAAGTTTTGGTGGTGCTTGGTGGTGATGTGGGGTGCGGGTGTTATATTAGATGGTAAAAGTGTGATTGAATCAAACCCACAACATTAGATGCGATGTGAACTTGATCTATCAGGCGAAATATGATAAAAGTAAGACAATATGCATTTTATTTAGAACAAATATAAGAGCAATAATTAGATGTTAACATCACTTTACATACTAGGGTATATTCAACTAAATTTCCTGTTGAATTTATTGTCAAGTTTTAAAATATGCCTGAAAATTTACATAACCCTGACTGTACTGATCGCCAACAAGCATTGTCAAAAACATATGCCACAAAAAAAGCAAATATAAGGCTTAAATTTCCCTTTTAGGAAGAAGGCTACCAATGATAGCAATGAGAAAAAAATGCAACGATGACCACAGAACAAGAAACAACATTCACTGATGCATACTCATACTGTAAAAACAGTTGGGTGAAAAATAACCCTTTTGTCAGAAAAAGACCAATTTACAAAAACAGACCAGTATGTGGGTCAGTTTGACGGAACCTTCTCGTTAGGTTTCCACAAAAAAAAAGAAAAAAAAACGTTTTCTACAGCACAACCTTGAACTTGAATTATGTTACTGTTTTTTTGGTGTGGTTCTAATTTAGCAATACAGTATTTATAATATGCTGGAAATTTCACTGCATTATACTAAGATATAAAGTTAATATCTTGGTTGTGATATGGTATGAAATATAGATCATGTAGGTCTCAGCCAAGAAAACAAACTAATAAACAAATTACTAAACTAAACCTCAATTTGATTGTCTAAATTAAAACCGAGCATTATTATCAGAGGAAAAACATCTGGAAAACTATTACTGTGTTAATCTTGTGAGGCCACATCAAATAAGAACTCGATTTAGGATGAATAAATACATTTCGCATGTACTATGATTTTTGAATATTATTCTGATTTACAAAGTCAAAAAGATCAGAGGCGGCTTTTTATCGTAACAGTCATTCATGTTGTTTCATAAGCGCTGTTTTGCTGTCTAAAAATTCAGACTAATAGACTATTTGCCATGGAAACATGACACTCAAGGTCAAAAGAAACACTTCAGCGATGTTCGCTTGTCGGCTCACGTTAGACCCAAAAGAATAATAAAGCTTACGTTCATATTTTTAGTCTTTTTCATCGACACCTGTTCATGTTTTCTTGGTCTGAACTCTTCAGTTCGCCTCAGTCAGCTCTATGAGTTGAGTTCCACCGGAATCCTTTGGACAAAATATTCTGTGGGCCATATTAGCTATCCGGTGCCTTGATTTCAGTCTGAATATGGCCCTTGTCTGCTCAGAGATGTGTACGCAGCTGAAGGCGATTTTGTTTCAAAGCAACTGGAAGTAATCTGTCATCATTGGAGGGAGAACAAGTTAATGGATGAGTATTATGACTTGTGTCAGAAAGCCAAGGTACATCAAACACAGCACTTGTGCACGCATTTAGGTGCTAACTTGAGATACCTGCAGAACGAGGAAATTACAAAAGCTTTAGTAAAGCGGTTGGGCTGTAAATGACTTTTTGTGATAAAAGTTCTCATTGACAGACAAGAAACTAAATTAAAACTAGATGACTAGAAAGCCTGTTTCTCTCTTTAAAGACAATGGAATTTTAAAGACCTTCTGCCATGAAAGGAAAGGTGATGAGAAGTTACACGGCACAGAACGTTGAGGTCAATATCATGTTACGCATTCGTTTTGATAGAAGCAGGTGTAAAATGTGCAAAACTAGAGTCCAACACCATCACACTATTACTTCTAGCTTGTCATGGAAAAGCACAAGGAAATATTAATGCTCATAAAACCTGTACCGTATATATTCTATTTAAATATACAGTGGGGAAGAAGTTGAATTGTCCCTCACTGACTATTTTTTTTTTTTGGCTCAGTCCTTATCTGCATTTGCAGGTTTCCCAGATCCATCAATGTTTATGAAACCGAGGACAGTGTAATTCTAGCACATTTGTCCAACTGGAACACATACACCAACATGCACATCAAAATGCATCAACACACACGTACACTTGTGTGACTTTTCCATTATGCCGTGAATATCTCCTGCATGAAGCGTATTTTTTTAATATCCAGATGCCCAGACAAAAATCTTGAATTATTTTCAGAGGAAAAAATTCAAATGTTTTATAGTAGATAAAGTCGATAAGGCAAGAAGGCGGTTCCTTACTGGGCGTCACACAGCGATAACTTGGCTTTATTAATGACCTGACACTAGTGCAGCCTAAAGTAATTAGGCTTTTTCCTGTCTCCTTCTCTACTCCCTCTCTCCTATTTCCCACCTCGATATATGGGTGAGCAAATTTGGGCGATAGTTTGATAACCAGGGGGAACACCGGCAAAGCGCAGAATGAATGAGTGCAAGTAAAAGAGGGATACCACTGATGTTATCAAAGTTCATTTGATTTGTGGCTGAGAAAGCAAGGTGCCTATCGGGTGCTTTCACCTGTGAATGCTTAATTATTGTGCACATGCAAATTGGCGAGTCATTAATAACACTGAGGAACCAATTATTCGGTTTTGTTTTGTTTTGTTTGTTTTTCCATTGACCGGCTTTACATATTTCTGATATTTAGTTAACAAACATATTATCCCCTTCTCGAGAACCAAAAATTAATTTCTAGCCTGCATAGATGAATATTTAAATAAGCAAAGGAGGCTATGCTGACACTACTTTTTAACTTGTGTAATATTAAGGTAATTTCTTGAGATACACAAAAAAATGGTTGAAGGAGACAAAATGTGTTTGTTTAAATGTTTTGTAATTATGCTGTCCCTAAGCAACCATGTCAGAGCTAAACTTAAATGGGAAAACACAATGTTGTGGGAATATATAGAGTTTTGTTGTTTTGCTTCAAAACGACTTTCAGCAAAACTGTATTGAATAGCATTGTAAAAATCATATCCATCATGCGTAATGTAACTTTGTCACTGCTAGAGTAAAATAGGACCATGTAACACATTAATAAGAATAACATATGATAAAATAAATCCTCAGTCTCATTCTCTATCATTCAATTATCTCTGAAAGACACATTACGCCTGTCGAGCGACAATCGCTTTTAAACACCCATTTTTCATTTGATCCATTAGCGGAAGCATCTGCAATCTCTCTCACAGCAGCTGTAGTCTGGTGATGGCTCGGCTGGACATGCATTAATACGTAAAGGTTGGTTTGTTAACTATACAAATGTTATGTCAAACATTTTCTGAGTTGTTAGTCAGAAGCTCGATTTGACTGTTAATTTTTAATGATTTTTTAAACCACATGGCAATGAACAAATATTAAATTGTAGTTACAGCATTAGCTGTCCTTTCTATCAATTCCATTTTGTCTTCTAACTCGTATTTCTGTGTGTGCGTCAGGTATAGGCCAACAAACTGGGTTACAGAGAGCCAATCCAGATAGATCCAATGTCAACTTGCACGAAAGGAAAGGATTAGGTGGTTATCTCCGAATCAAAGGATGTGTGTGATACCTGAACTGCACTTGTAAAAAAAACATCTCAGTTTAAGTCGTTTGCTCTGGTACTTGAGAGGTTCTTTGCCAAATCCTTTCCCTTGTTTGCAGTTGTGATCACAGAAATCCAACATTGTGAGACTATTTGGGCGAAGCCATGTTCATGCATTATTTTATAGCGTTGTGTTCTTTTCCACTTAGTAAGAAACAGCTTGCTCTTTACGGAAGAGCTTATTGATGCACAAACAACATGATGTAATGGAGATTTCTAGAGAAAAGCTCGACATCTTCCCCCTGGCTTACAATCAACACTTATTTGCAGCAGTGTATAGATCTAGTTATAGATCTATGCGGCCAAGTCATGATGAGGCACACTGCCAAATATTGAAACACCAACTTTCCAGATACCACTTTACTTTTTTCACTGTACTTTTTCCCCATTGCACATTGAGTAACTTCAT
>NC_142371.1:7150000-7217500 GCF_059441005.1 Hippichthys cyanospilos
TGTGGTTTTGGGATTTGGACCAAAATAGAAACAAAAACAATTCAGAAGTCTTTGAGTGACCCGGGACAATGCTTGGTTGGAGTAGAGAGTCCTATTCTTGTCCATGGCTGCCTCCTAGTCATACATTAGTGAATGAGATGAAATGGCCCTTTTGAGAGGTAATGTTGACCTCCACTTGTCAGTCAGGAAAGGTTAATAAGGAACGAGACAGTGAGGTAGTGTTGCCAGGGTGAGTCAGTGTCACGAACATGAGTGACTCATCAGACAGGCGACAGGATGGAACGGAAATTTAAAAGAGGAGTCGTGACAGCATTGAAGATTTTTCATAAAGAGATATTATGAAAATATCTTATTGAGGCAAAGAAGCTACTTATTTCTATTGATTCTGCGCAAGTGAAGTTAATTATAACTTTTTAATTGATTCAACTGGGAAGGGTTTTTGCTCCGTTGAGAGGAACTTGCACGTCTGTTGGAATGGACTGAGTCATGTCTGGTGTCAACGTCACAGTGGACATAAATCATGTCGACACCAGAACCTCGGACCACGGTCACATGGGGACACTTTTTCAGCAGTATCACTGGCTCATCTGACCTCAGTGAATAAGAACTGGCCAGCTCGGATCACACTCTTACAGCCCGTGTGAAGACCTCATGTGGCTCAAACCGGATGTCATTTTTCTCACTTTATGGATATGGCTATTCTAGGAAAGCCACTGTTATGCTCTATTAAGAACTATTGCTATGTTATTCTTCTCCAAAAGGAATAAATCAGTAGTGAGTTGTTTAACTGGAATGTATGTAACACATAAGGTTAATGTAATGAAACATTTTTAACTTGCTATTTAAAAAGAAAAAAAAAAAAAACGGTCAATGCCCATTCAACATATCAGAATTTGGAAATTCTAAATACCGCTCATGCACACACATATGCATTACTGGCCTACAGAGGCTATTTTCTGGAGCTTTTAAACATCAATAAACCAGCATCAGCCATTAAAACTTGTCATTATACATGATGCTGTCAATACTTAAAATATTGATAATTTAATTAAATATCCATGAAATTTTATGAAGTCCAAATTACAAATCACAGTTTAATATAAGAACATTATTTTATTCCTTTACTATTAATTGAATATGAACAAAATAAAATAACACAAACATATTAAAAATGAAACAATAAAGAAAAGGCTTGCACTCACCAAAACAAATGGCAGTCACAATCGATCAGTCATTTCAATACCTCCCGATTTTTCTGTGTACTGTATATCCACTCAGGTTGTCCAAAGAAGTTTTTAAAAGCTCTGTAGCTTTTTTTTTTTTTCAACATTTTTTGTTTTTTCATCAGTTGTACTTGAACTTGTACTTTTTGGAATTGCTCTTTTAACTAGTGTGTGTAATGAGTGGTTAATTACACTAAATAGAGTAACAAAATAAAATCATATTTAACATTTTTTCTTTCATTGTTGTCCAAAAAACTTCTTTTGGTGACATTACAAGCAATTTGTCTATTTTGTCTTAAGTGGTGGCTGAAACACTGGAAAGTTGCAGAATGAACATTTCAACATGAGTTTCCTTACTTCATCCGCTCTGCCGTAGTGAAATATTAGTTGAAATACCTTTCGAGAATTTCTTGTGTATTCGTTAAAAAGGACATTCTGTAAGTGTGTGTGCAGGGAGCTCAAATTGCAAAACACTTGCAGAATGCAATTAATGTTTAATCAAAGCTAATTTTTTGGGGGGGAGCAAGGGGTGACATAGGATTTTAAAACATTCAAAATGTTCATTTAATCGTCAAGCTTTGTGTAGCTCAGAAATGTCTAACAATGTGCAGTAAATGTTTACACGGGGTTTTCCTTTTTTGTTTTATTCTTGTCACTTCTGCCAAACAAAACAAATATATTTTATGTAAAATATAATGTAAAATTGTTTCTGCTGACCCTTAGAGCGCTGTCTCGAGGACCATGAGTTGGTGGTTCACGTCCAGGCTTCCATGAGCAGCGATGGTAGATTCCTCTTTAGGAAGAACTATGCCAAATATGAATTCTTCAGAACTCCTCTGGTAATTACTTTGTCCTATAACTTCTTTTACATGCCATGTCTTTGTCAACCTCTTGATGAAATGGTAACTTCTCCTTGACATAACTTCTCATTGACATAATTAAAAAAAAATACTTACGATGCATTTTGAGTGACTATGCACTTTAGAGATGAGTTTTTAAAGTCTCTTCAATTTAGCTAATATTAATATTACAGAATGTTCCAGTAATCGAATAAATAATTATAATATAATATGTATATATAATTCATTTGTAGTGTTCTTCTTTTGAAAAATACAAAAACCTATAATGTAATTCCTGTTCTGTAATTTTTGTTACAGTGTCTGGTCTCTTTCTTTCTCTTATATTTGCAGACATTTTTCCCTGAGCACATGATTGTGTGGTGCCAGGAAACGAATCGTCCTATCCCACCATCGCAGCTCCTGCAGGTATATATATGCACTCACGCAAATGTGTGTGTGTGTATGATCCCTCGCTACTTCGCGCCTCCCCTATTGTGCCCTGAGTACATCGTGGATTTTTTCTTTGCATTAATAAAAAGAAAAGGATATTGCGGAAAGACACGCTGAACGTTCCCTGCATGCCAGACAGATGAGTTAACTGTTAATGCACGTGACACGGGCTCTTCTCAGACATCAAACTACTGCAGTAGAGTTGTATCTACTTTTGCCTTCGGTTGCTGGTCAACCAATGGATGGAAGCAGGAAGGGACAGCAGTACAGTTACTGAATAAGGTTTAATAATTTAAGAGTTAAGTAAATATGTGTACTGCAGTTGTATTTGTCTTAAATATGTAAAGTATAACTACTTTCACATTTTAAAAATTCAGGTACCCACATACACATACATTACAATTTGGAGAGAGGCGGTGACGCTAGGTCGTGGTTTTTCAATTTTTGTATATATTATATTTATAATATATAAATATATATATATATATATATATATATATATATATATATATATATATATATCCTGTATGTGTGTGTCTCAGCCTCTTATTTACTTCACACACACCCATTTGAGTCTACCTGCAAGTCCGCATTGCACCCAGTAATGTCAAGTTGACATACCTCACCTCTGATCCTGAGACAGTGTGTCTCGTCAGCACCCGCAGTAATGACTACTGTTAATTCCCTGTTGACACATGACTGTATCGGCACACGCAAGGCGGGCCTCACATGTGTGACAGTTCGAACTAGGCAGTCAAAGAATAGTTTGCGGTATGTTTGCACTGAGCACACGCACACACCTACACACACTGCTTGCATTAACACAACCCTCAGGTAGCCATGACACAAAAGATAAGTAAAGGAAAAAAACACCAAAAAAAAAATCTTTGGGATCTTTATTGGAAAGCATTGTCATAATAGAGGAAGGCGACCTTGCCCTTTCCTGCACCTTTAAATGGAGCTGTCAGAGTCCCAACCACAAGTGGAAACCATCCGATTAGCCACGGCACTCGCAGAAAGCTTTTAAGTCCCCTGCAAATCATATAGACCCTCGGTTCTGTTACGCTCCATGAAGACGGCTCAATAAAAGACTGCCCATGTGGTGAACCGAAGTTTGTCAGAAACCGTCAGAGTTTACAGTTTTCCAAGACGCAGAGTCCTTCCACTGGAGGCGTTCTGAACTTAAGCTGTGAGCTCAAGCAGGTGTTCCAAAATATTTGCCAAGTAGCGATAGTATGAAGTGCCCCCCCCCCAAAAAAAAAAAAAAAATGGCGGTCCTTGAGGCTTTTTAGTCCGCCTCAGTTTGCGTCTGGGTGCCACTCAGCAGATTACAAATCCATTTATTTCTTTGGAAACATAGATTTTTTTTTTTTTTTATGACAAAACTTTAAGGCTCTTGCACCGAATAATGTGCAAGTCTATATTTAGGAGCAAACACAAATGCTATCGGATGCCATCAGTCAGTGTGACAGAAAGCTTCTCGGTGTCACATCTGTACTTCCCTTTGCGTCTGGGATGAAATCTGCGGAGGACACGGGTGAATTAATGTCTTCATTGATATTGTTTTACCATGCTGTAACCATCTTTTCTTTCCTTTTTAGAACTTTTTTGCAACCAGTAGTTGTCCTGAGATTCAGGGTTATCTGTATGTAAAGGAGGTGGGCCGAAAGTCATGGAAGAAAGTTTACATGTTCCTACGGCGCTCAGGACTTTACTGTTCGACAAAAGGAACCTCTAAGGTGACACAAATATGTTTTACTGTGTTATTGCTTGACAATAACTTGGCTGTGACTGTAGAATGTGTTTTCTTGCAATAGATTTGAAAGCAGAGTAAATAATATGTTTGCACGCTAATGGCAAAATGCATATTTTTGTTTCAAAGGTCCCTCTGTGTCGATGGCTGTGTAACTTAAGGCGCTTTCTGCGTATCATCATCTGACTAAAGATTTATTTTTGTCTTCAGGAGCCCAGACATCTCCATTTACTCGCAGACCTTGAAGACAGTAACATCTTCACAATCATCACAGGCAAAAAACAGCACGGCGCACCCACAGACTATGAGTTCTGTATCAAGGTGAGTGTCAGATAACAGAGGGGAGTCGGAGTGAAATATTATGAGCAGTGGAACGAGTCACCTCCAGTTGAACTCTCACTCTCTGCCATGCATGCGTTTATAAGATTCTGCTGCAGATGAGTCCTCATCTTGGAATTGATTTTAATAGCTTTTATACCACCTCATACAAACCGCATCCTTTGGTGATTTTTGGTGTTAATCTTTACAATTCTTTTCTAATTCTGTGTGTTCCCCTACAGCCCAATAAATGTAGAGGAGAGTTAAAGGATTTGAGGATTCTGTGTGCTGAAGATGAACAAGGCAGGACATGTTGGATGACCGCCTTTAGGTTGTTTAAGGTACAAATGTTGTGTTGTTGTTTGTACATGTGTATATGGAAGAACATAATGGCAAATGAAATTATTGTTTATCCCAGTCAATAGTAATACTAAGACAGACCTTATCATTACGTTTTGATTTATTTTCTTTAAAAAACAAAACAAATAATAAATAAATAGCATGTCAATAATTTATAACACCTAAAATGCACCACAAAAGCATCCTAGACTATCGTGAGACAAGCGTTTCACATTTTAACTTCATGATTTTTTTAAAAATTTTTATTTAACAAACAACCCCCCATGGCAGACGCAATGTACTACTATGATTATTACGACTAGTCAAGGAAGAAGGCTGATAACCATAATTTTAAGATCATTCTATTAAAAGGCAATGTATTGGTTTCAAAATATCACAATTATCACAAGCTGATTTCATTAAAAGGCAAAGTATTAACATGTAATTATTTGTATTTGTGTCAAAAATTCTGAAGTCTGATCAAGCTGTCTTTGGGCAATAGGTGGGGTACACCCTCCCAGAACTGGTTGCCAGCCAAACGCAGGGCACACATACGAACAACCAGTCACACTTGTAAACACACCTAAGGACAATTTAATGTGTCCAATATTCAGTACCTACCATGCACGTTTTCTGAAAGTGGGAGGAGATCGGAGTGCCCGGAGAAAACCCATGCAGGCATAAGGAGAACGTGCAAACAGAGGAAGGACGGCGCTGTAAGCAAACCCGCGACCTCTGGACTTTGAGACGGAAGGACTAAGCGGTCTTCCACCGTTGTGGCCTGTTAGGGTGTTAAAATATTTCAAATAAAAACATCCATTTTCAAATTGTCTAAATATCTGAAATGTTTTGCTTTCATTTATCTTAGTTATTTCATTTCGAACAAAAAAATGCAGTATAAGTACAGCATCTCTAATAAAGTTCACTGAAAAAAAAAAAAAAGAATATTTTCCTGAAGTTAACATTGGTCATTTAAATTGGTCTCTAGAGGTCCCTGTTTACAACCTAAAGCCATCAAGAACATCCAGAGAGATTGTCTACCATGCCGTATGAAAATATTTAAACCAACAACATTATTAAAACAATGCACAACCGGATTGGTACTTTTCCCCATGTTTAGTTTAGTTAATGCCCATTACTCCTGAAAGTGAGTGACCGACTAAAAAAAATGTCCAATGTAAATTTAGAAAAGGCATTCATCTGTATCGAAGTGTCAACTAAAATTGGAGTTGAAGAACTGTCAAAAAATAAAGAAAGAAATAAAATACACTCTTCTGTACTGCCTTGCTTCTGATTAACGATGAACTGAGATGTAAAGATGTATCGTACCTGTTGATTTATCATTTGATCAGTGCAGTCCAGCAGATATGTCCACATCATGTTGCACCATCACATCTTCCCTCCTAAACATGCACTCATCAAGAAAGACTACTGTTTTCTTTTCTTCACAGTACGGGATTATATTGTACCAGAATTACACGATCCCCCAGCAAAGGAAAACCCTGCTTTCACACTTCTCAGCACCCGTGGTATGTTACCCTCATTACAGAAGAAGCTAAAGCCTCCTAAATCTGACATCCATAACTCTTAATACCATTACATAGAAATCCTGACAGATCACTTTTGTGTATACTCCTATTTTGACTGTAAGGTGCGTGTGTGCCCACAGCGAAGTGTGTCCGAGAACTCTCTGGTGGCAATGGATTTTTCGGGAACAATCGGCCGGGTAATCGACAACCCTGTGGAAGCCCAGAGCGCTGCCATGGAGGAGGGACATGCCTGGAGGGTGAGTCTCATCCAGCGCATGGTTCGAAGGATCTCCACACAGCATGCGCTGTTCTGTACTGTGCACCCAAAAATAAATTACAGTATTTTTTTTATCGACAAAAATGGCCTAGTACAGGGGTCGCCAACTTTGAACAAAGAGCCATTTTGACCCAGTTTCTACGGATAAGACAACTGCAAACACACTATTAAATCTGAATCAAAGATAATATCGATATATTGTGATACGAAGTGATGCAATACGACGTTCAGTTTTCAATATATCTTGTATCTGTTTTGAAGCGCCTTATTTTCATCTTTTTTTTTTTTTTTAAATCGATCCTCTCCGGGAGGGCTTTCGTTTCGTGTTTTTTGTCATCTTATGAATCGTGTTTTACAAATAAATCATTTCAAGCTCTTCAAACGCACCACATTAAATGTTACATTACTTTACCTTTTAAATGAGGCAATATTCCAAACAGCAGTTTATGATACAAAGATAGCACCTCCTCCGTTTTTGCTATTGTAGTCATATCTCGGGCTTGCGCTGTGTTCAAATCGTCCATAGCAAGCTCCTGTATGTGTTCCCGAGAAGCTCAATAATATCCGATGCCTACTCCTCGTCAACAAGCAGGCAAATTAACGAGCGGGAGACTCTCACGCTGTGTGTCATTCAAATAGGAATTTTGAGATTTCAGGTTTTGGTTCGTTTTGTTTGTCTTTTATATGCTTAGGAATTTTTGTAATGTGAAGGAAAAAAAACCTGTACAGAAGCGACCGCATCTTGAGTTTTCACTGTGTTTGATCAATTTGACAATAGATGTCACTCCCTCCAGTTGATCAACAACACGCCACCAGATTTTCATGTTTTCAGCTGACATTTGTGCTTTTAATCTGGAAGGTCAGGCTATATTTCCATTTGCTGTTTTTACCTTTCTAAAACTGATTTGCCGTCTTGCGTCATGTCTCGTCACATCATACACGTCCTATACATTTCGTCCGATCACCCATTCATAAAAACAGCATTGACTGCAATTCAAATGCTTGGACTGTTTATGCCGCCCACATAGTTGATCTGAAACAAGTTTTATTTATTTTCCCAAATCACGGAGAGCTGCGACATAAGGATAAAAGAGCGGGTCCGGGGCCACAGGTTGCCGAGGCCGTAGTAAGGGAAGTTGAACGGGAAATCTTGGCAAAAACAACAGGCATATTACAAATTTAATCTTGGCTAGGTTTTAGTTTTTGCAGTATGTGACAGTTACTGTCAATTAAAGTTCATAGTAAAAACTGTTTTATGTTTCTGATTTGGTGTGCAGCAGTTTGCACTGAATCATAACTAACCAAGTTGTTTTCATTCTGACTCAGAAGCGGAATCACCGAATGAACATCTTAGGCTCCCACAGTCCGTTGCATCACTCCTCACTTAATTCGGGTAAATGCAAGGTGCAACACAACATTGCACATTTGTTGAATTTATGTTCATAATATCAGTCTTTTTCACCGACACAAATTTCATCTGCAGTCATTCACATAGCCCAGCTGTGGTTCCATGGCAGAATAACCAGAGAAGAATCTCATCGCATTATCCACCAACAGGGTCAAGTCGATGGGTAATTTAACAAAAAGAATGCTTCAACATTGTTACTTTACAGGCTCAAGCTAGGAAGCTGAAAATACGTTCTTATTTTGCAGCTTGTTTTTGCTACGAGTCAGCCAGAGCAACCCCAAGGCTTTTGTGCTCACGTTGTGCCATCACCAGAAAATCAAACATTTCCAGATACTACCGGTAGGATATGCTTGCATTTTCCAATGTGTTTGAGATCTTTGCTGATACTAGGTCGGTCTCTCAAGTGCTTCTCAGCGAATTATCAGTTGGAAATGTTTGACGCCAACTGGAAAAGGTACCATAGCATCTTACATTAACTTGTCACAAGCCATGATTCCACCGGATTTCACCGGATAGCGCAGAAGAACAAAATAGAAATGCTCGGGTGAAAATGTACGGTTTTCTTGTCACTCACACAAAGTCAGTCAAAATAGGCTTCTGAAGACAAATGAAAATGATGAAAGGAAATACATGAAAAGATGGTTTGCAAAACAACTCTTATCATATTTTTATCATATTGGTCTTTGTTTGTTTTCCTTAAAGGAGAAGTCAAATCAAAACATTTTTTTCCTATAAGGTGTTTGATGCGGCCTGGCTAGTCCAAAACGCAGTTCATCCATTGGTGGTATTTGTCCATTTCTGGATGCTTTTACTATCCAAAGGAGGGGGGAAATCATCTATCGGTATATTCGAAGATTTTGATTGGTGAAAGTATAAACAAAAAATAAGTGACTGCGGGGTCAGATTTTAAGCAAAGAGCTATTCTGGCAGTTTTTAATGAAAAAACAAAATGAAATACCACCCATGGGTAAAGCGGAAAAAAACAGGTTCGTGACTGTTTTACAACACTTATATTGCCACTTTCTGATGACTGAAAATGACATTGAATTGGCATGTTTTCATTTCCTAACTAATTCATGCAAATACGCATTCACCCTAGTTCATATTTATTGCAATAGCAGGAAAGAAAATTGTGGCACGAATTGTTCAAATATTTTATTCTGCTCATCAGTGTGAAGAGGATGGCCAAGTCTTCTTCAGCCTTGACGATGGTGCCACCAAATTCACCGACCTGATCCAGTTGGTGGAGTTCTATCAGCTCAACAGAGGAGTGCTGCCTTGTAAACTGAAACACCCATGCACCGTCGTGGCCTTATGACACCTCCCATCATCTGACAAGCGACCCCCCCCCCCCCCCCCCCCTTCACTTGACCTGACTCTGCCCAAAGCAGAGCGAATGTTCATATTGGTTGATTCTTCTAAGAAGTTTGTGAATTGACTGGTGTTTCATTGCTGTTTTTTTTATTATTATTATAATTATTATTATTAATATTATTGTTGTTGATGCAAGTCCACCAGATACTGCTGATTTATCGGATTCATTTTGGGGTGCGTTTGAATGTTACCGAATTGCACGCTGAGTTGCGTAGTCGAGAGGATGGACATGAACACTGCCATTTGCGTGGATCCTGTTGCAGAAACTGGTCGTTGTTAAGCTGGGGACTGAATCTTGCGGCTTGAGTGAAGGCTGTCGCCCTCATGTGGACAATCAGCAGAGCAGTGAACCCTCTCGCGTGTGGACCACTTTGCTCTTTGACAACTGGAGTCTCGTTCGAATCTTTTTTTTTCGGCTCGCTCTCACACAATACTGTGTTGATTGTCACTTTTTGTTTTGCACTCATCCAACTGGGAGTGGCCTTTGAGGGTGCTGGACTTCTCCGTTGTTGGCATTACTTTTAACTGTGAGATGGTGTCACCTCCCTCTACTGTCGGAGGCGTGTAACGACAAGACTTCGTCAACTTTGCAGCCAGAAAAGAAAGAAGAGTGACTTTTTTGTACTATTATTATTATTTTTTTTATATATATACATATCTATATAATTTAGAGGAGGTGGTCTGGACAAATGAGTCTGTAGAAGTCAGTTTATCAACACGAAATGTTAAGAAGGTTTAATTTTGTTTTTTTAATTGGCTGACAATACAGAATATGTTATGTCCTTCATTTACTTGCAAAAAGTTTTCATTTTTGAATCCATTCTTTTGCAATAGTCTTAACATTCTAAATGTTTGACTTCACTATCCACATATGTGACAGTCCGGTTGGTAAGTTCTACTTTACCGTGCGACCCCTTTTAAAAGAAATAAATTGCAAATAATTGTCAGTTATGGACAAAGTGAATATAAATGTACACTGGTGTCTATTAGCAAGCGTCGCAAGATTGACTCTTAACACATTGTATAGAGCAGCTGCAATGAGGTGCTTTCGAGCCAGTGGAAAATAGTTTCCGCAATTCTGAACTGGCCTCCCCACATTGATCTTATTGAAAGTCCTTAAGGTGTTGTTAGGCAGTGCTTCCAAGCATTAATGGAACTCTGAACATAAATTGATGTGCACTTACATGGCACATATTACTGTACTGTACAAACCATTCATTGTAAATCACCCTTTCCTATCAACAGTGTAAACAGTACAATGCACCTTTTGCCAAACGGACATCGGACTGTCAACACTGCCTGCAAAAAGGAGGATTCTAAATCTCATACGTGGCCGTTTTCTGCCATGTGTAATATTGTTGGTTGTCATTTAGGATGCTACTGTACTGATAAAAGACTCCTTATCTTACCCAATCAAAACATTCAAAATATTTTCTAGAGCCCATATCTGCATAGAGGTATTTGATTTTCAGATTTATTGTAAGTACAGCGATGCTACAGAAGACAAGCATAGAAATATGACAGAAGAAAAAATAAGATCTTTTTTTTTAACAATCATATTTTGGCAGGTCTTCATAAATATAATGGACAAATTATTAGGAACAGCTCTCAGTTCCAAACAGCACTGTTTTTCTTTTATCGACGTGTGCCTACCTATTAAGCAGCTGTGAAGAGGAGTTTAGGACTGTAAAAATGTGAAAATTATTGTAGTTCACCTTCCGCCTTTGCTCACAAAAAGTGTTTTCATTCTATAAATGTAAGTGTAGTTATTTGTATTCTGTGATGAGGCTCAGCAGAATGTGCATCATCCAGCTCTTATTTAGTTTACATGCTGCTTGAGAAAAATACCATTCAGATCCAATGATAGTTTTTTTATTAGTGTCAATCCCCCGAAGCTGTTTGTGTTTATTTGGATAAGTATGGTATCATTTAGTAAAGAAAGAATACAATACAGTGCCTTTAGATAAGGTGGATTTTTTTTTTTTAATTAGAAATACTTTTCTTCCAAGAACTGACACATTACGTTTGGCTGAATTTGATAAAACAATAAAGTCCAAATAGTAGCCAATTGTAGAAAATGGTTTGATTATAAATCTACATATTTTTTGGTTGTTTGTTATTCTGATGCCATGTCTGCTTATTTTCCAACTTTCAAACTGGCATAATTGTTAAAAATCATCCCTTTGATTTCAATGCAGTCACCCTCCATTGTCATGCAAGCAATATATATTTTTATTGTTTTGTGTTCAGTGACTATGCACATTTAAAGTTCTGTTAAGTCTGAGTACCTCTGTTTGCATTTGTCACAGGTAATGCAACGTTTAACAGCCATTTTAATTTAGCCGCTGGTTATCTTAAGGTTTATTGAGCAAATGATTTGCAGTATAGCCACACTATATTGACATCTGCATGGTTACCGTTATCTAAAATGCAATGATGATTTTTTATTTTTTTTTTAATTTGTTCAACAAATATATATGTATCTGGATGTGACTGATCTACTTGAAATTTTCAGACCCCCCCCCGCGCTGTTCTGTAGTTTGGTTTTGCATTACCGTGAAATGATTCACCAGTGCAAGTTAATATAATACATCTATTGATATATAATTTTTATGACTATGTATACTTTGTTATTGCTAGGACAGAGAAAAACTACTTCGACATGAAGTTTTAAAGCACCTCGGTATCCGTAATGTTCATGTCATTTCAGTTGATGGCAGTTCATTCGCAAATCATCATTAATGATGTTCTTTTAAGCCATGAATATATTTTCTCTGAGCTAAGAACAAACTTTTTTTTAACGCCAAGATGCCTCCATTTCTTTTTCTTTAAGAATGGTGTCAAGAAATCTGACAAGAGGGCCTGTATATTGATTCATAATGCCTTGCCGTTTTCATAGTAAAGGTCACCAACCTTGAAATTTGGAGGTACTTCTTGAGAGCACTGATAAATGCAAAGGATCCCCACTTAGCCATTTCTTAAAGAACAGGTGTACTCAAATTACTTGGATTTATGAGAAGGCACCAATCACATCATTGATTTATTGGAATACCTCATGTAAGTTGCAACATGCCATTTAAAAAAAAAAAAAAAAGTATGAATTATTTTATAAATTCTACATTATTTTGGCTTATTGTTTGTTTGGATGAGCAAAAAATAGAGAACAATATAATTAATAAAACTGAAGGCCTCTAGAACAATAACTAAAATATGCTGGCTCCTGAGCAAATCAAATCACAAATTGGTACAGCTACAAGCTAGCCTGGGTTGCATTATCCTCCTGATTCAAGCTACGTAGACAGACAAAGTGGTCAAAGGTGGAAATCATGAGCAGGGCATCTTCGTGCTGGGTGGAGATTCATCTTTACTTATTGCATAATAGCCATTCATGGTTTCGGTGTGCCTAAAATTTGCGGCATAAATATCTGGGTTTTCCATGCCTAAGTAAGTCGACGCGGTCCTCAAAAAGCCTTGTTGCATCAACTGATGAAGCTTAATAGGATGACAAACGTCTTGAAAGATACCCAGAACAGTTCAGCTGCAGTTGTAAAATGCCCTGAGATTGAAATGACCTGGCTGAACGAGTATTTCTACAAGCACCTTTGCACAATGGCTCTCATAAAATCAGAAGACATGGCTAGCTCAGCTCTTTCCTCGAGGCACACAAATACTTCAATTCAAAAACATTCCTCCTCAGTCTGAGATTTCACTTGCTGACAGACATCAACATCAAAACCCCAGTCTAGACCTTAGCAGCTAGGATAATAAATGTGATCCTCTCTGACATTGGAGAATATCCTCTCCATCCTCTTCTCGAAAAGTGGAACCCCCCCTCCACACACACACCCACACACAAACTCTGAAACAAAGTGTCCTTTTGTAGCTTTATTTTTATGTTCTTGTACTCATTATCTTTCACTACTGAGGGATGCAGAACATCGCTTTATATTGGAGAATATATTTGATGAATATCACATACGAAAAGGAAACACGTATGTTGGTGTAGCATCTTTGCCACGCACAAGTTCTTGTTTGCATGTGTTTGCATAGAGCGTTATGGGGTTACTTGTAAGACACTTATCATGATATACAATTTTTTTTAATTTACTTGGAATAGAGCATGCAATATATTCTTGGGACTCAATAGCCAGCATGAGCCAGTTCTGGTAAATATTTCCATTGCACTATTATTGTTGTCAATTTTCATAAATGATCATGCATCATATAAGACCAAGTGGTCTCCTTTTTAATATGTTCATTTGGTACACTTATTATTTAAAAATATTTTGATTCTTGATCTGCTAAAGTGGGTGAAAAATGTTCATACTGATAATAATAGAATTCATGTATTTATAAAATGAAGACCAGGAAATGAATTACACGCTGCTCTTCTTAATCTGGGACACCTCATACAGATATGCAATAAATAATTTGGTTCCTTCAATATAGTTGTACCTAGGAAGAAAGGGAAAATAAACACTTGGTTATTATCCAATTTTAATACACTGCTACATTAAATAATAAGTACTTATAACAGCCATTCCCTTATGATTCATGTCAATGTAAAAATAAATAAATACATACATAAATAAATAAGGAATGTGATTACATGAATAATATGGTCATCAAACCTGCTTATTTTCTCATTCTGCGAGTGTAAACCGTCATCAAAGCCACCAATGGGCAACATGATGATACTTTTTCCAGTCACATCTTGGAAAGTTTTGGCAATAGGGATGGTCCCACCCTCACGAATTAAGTCAGGGTCTGTATTGAAAACTGCAAAAACATCATGTAAAAGATGTTACAGAATGTAAAAATAAGAATAAAAGCCTTCCTCAATAAGCATTGTTTTATACACAATACAGGAGCAATTTTGGTTATACCTGGAAAAAAAATACCTGAATATTTTACTGATTCATCATTATGGCCTAAACTTAAAAAACAAAAACACTCATCATGAATTAATTACAAAATATATTTGACTGCACTTTGATGAAGTTTTGGTAGGATTTTTCCAAAACAGCAGTAGCTATTGTAAACACACCTTGTAAACTACGCCTCCACCAAATTAATTTAATAAATAGCCCAACTCCAGGCTATATTCAGTAGTTCTTGGTGAGATATAGCCATGCTGCACTAATGGGTGACTATGAGGCCTTCACAGGCACGCCGGGACACATGGGAGCTCCAGGCCCACAGTTCAGCAAAGTCCATTTAGGATATCTTCCAATTGAATTGAAAACCCTGCTGGTCTTCTTATAAGGGAGTACGGCAATTATTTGTTTTATATGATTCTTTTTTACTGCAAAGGACAAGTTGCATTAAATAGTGAATAACAGAACGCTATACAACCTCTCTTGACAGCTGCTTTGCCGGCCTCATAAAGAAGATCTTTAGTATCAGCTATCCAAGGCTTTGCTCCGATCACCATTGTGACTTTTAGTTTGTTTGGACTCTTCCTCTTGGCAAACATTGCATGCAGGTACTCTGTGACCTTAGGTAATTAAGGTATCGAGACAATCAATTATGTCAATAATATATTGTGAGATGTTACGTGACCATTGTTAAGTGCCATTGGTTTAGTATGGATCTAAGAATGAAGACTCACCTGTTTTTCAACAGTCACTGGTTCCATATTCGGAACTTGTCTAATGGAGAATTTTGCCGTAACCTTAGCAGGGATGACGGTCTTCGTACCAGTATCAGAGAATGCACCCTCAATTCCATGGATAGAGACAGTAGGATACCTCCACCTATGAGCCAACAAATCCACCTACAGAAAGCCAAGTCACATTTCTTGGACCATTCATCTCATTTGATGCGATGCCATGCAAAATTCTTCAAATTTGCCACCTTGTTACTGTACATGAGCTGACTGACACCGATCTTGTTCATGTAGTCGTCAATATCAAACTGGATATCTTGGTACATCTTCCATTCTTCGTCAGAGAGGGGAGCCACAGCCTCCCTGATTCCGGGGATCAATATGTTACCGCTCGGGCTTATTAGAGTGTCTGCAGAGGGGAAGATGCAGATTTTATGCTTTGCTAAATATATCACTACTACATATTTGCATTTAACAATACTGTATTATTATCATGTTAAACGCCATGTATTGTCAATACATATCGCGGTTAACATGATTTATTTCACGCAGCTTTTGGACAATGTACAACAATAAATGTTTCCAGAATTAGTAGAAAGCTAATTGCTTATGAAATGAAAACCCACAAACCCCAATGGAAGGTTTCACTTGTCCAGTGAGAAGGTAAACAATTGAATTGTTTACCGGACACTTACCAAGTAAGCCGATGATATCAGTCATTGGTTCTATTACAGTGCCTCCATAAACACCAGAATGTAAGTCCTGCTTAGGACCTTCTACCTGCAAATTCAAAAGAGGTCTCACATAAGACAAAGCTTTTTCGTTGTTCGGCTCATGAATATTTGCCCATTCGTCCAACCTCGGCAAAGAAGTAGCAGTTTCCCCGAGTGCCGTAGGTTAGAGCTGGTTTCCTGCTGAGCCAACCGCAGTCAGAAATGATGATGTAATCCACATCAGAGAAGAAAGTGTCTCTGTGTGACTGAATCATCGCATCAAGACCATTGGAGCCTGTCTCCTCCATGCCTTCAAAGATGAATTTCACATTTACCGGTAATTCCTGTTGTGCAAAAATGGAAATAAATGTAGCATTAGACCTGATTCCGCTCTAATGTTGAGACAAGGTTGTGATATATGCAATATTATTTTCCTAAATTAAATCATCTGGTTCAAACATGATGGCATGACTGATGTGCACGCTCACTTAGCACATTAGCCTACATGCAGATCTTTGACTATGCCTCTGAAAAACGAAATAAAATGATGCCAATTGCACAGTTCTTGCCAGTGCTGTATTTTGGTCTCCTTTAAATATTATCCTGGTACATTATTTTCACTTCAATAAACAGTGCAATGAGAAACATCCCCTTTTGAACACACTGGAACGTTGACTGATGGTTGTCCCAATGCAAGATGAATCACAGTCATTGTTAATATTGGTAGAATGGACATTGGCAAACCATATTAAGGGACTTGTAAGCCTCCACAGCATGAATCCAAGCTAAAACTGGAGCTTTGTTGTCAGATGCTCCTCTGCCATGTAGGTTACCTGTAACAAAAAAAAAAAAAGCACTGTCTGTATATGTAAGAGCTAAACTTTAATGTTCTCACACGGTCAAATGATAAGGCAGCCAACTCCAACACAGCGATTGTCAACCTTCACGTTTGATGGTCTTTACCGTGGCTGTAAATGGGCTGAAGCCCAAAGAAAAAGATTGACCTCAACTTTAGTTATTTAGTGCTGTCTGGGCAGTCTGTTATATTTACTTTGAAAAAATATCCATCTATTCATCCATTCTCTGTACTGCTAATCTTATCTAGGGTCGGTAAGGTGTGCTTGAGCCTATCCCAGCGGACAGTGCCAATTCTAGCTTTTTGCCAGCTACTGTATATGTTTGCTTGCTGTGATTTACAGTATTTGTGATTATTGGAATTACAGTGAAGGGCGGCTCGGCGGAAGAGTGTTTAGCACATGCGCCTCACAATGCCTTTGTGGAGTTTGTATGGGCTCCCTGAGCTCGCGTGGGGTCTCTCTGGGCACTCAGGCTTCCTCGCACTCTTCAAAAGCATGCATGGCAAGTATATTGAAGACTCTAAATTGTCCTTAGGTGTTATTGGGTGTGTGAATGGTGTTTGTCTCTGCGTGTCCAGTGATTGGCTGGCAACCACTACAGGGTGTCCCCCACCTACAGCCCAAAGACGGCTGGGACAGGTACCAGAAGGCCTGCGATTCTTGTGAGGATAAGCGGCTCTGGAAAATTGATGGATGGATGGATGGATGGATGGATGAATTCAGTGGCTACTACTACTACTTCTACTACAACTTCTACTACTCTTCAACATGGGCAAAAGCTGTTACCATTGACTTCGGTTAAGTTGAATGGATCAGTTGCCCAGCCATCTTCAAGCTTTGCTGGTTGGACGTCTGTATGACCGTAGATACACACAGTGTGCTTGTTGGAGTCGTTCCCAAACTGAGCAGTCACAACTTTTGGCAACATTATGATCCGTCCATCAGGCAGCTGTGCGTTCAAACAGAAACATAATTTGAATTTGCAACATTTTAAGGCAGCACTGTGGGTAGCATGTCATTTGATATGTTCTGTGAGTTGTGAAGGTTGTGCCAAGTTTTCTCTCTTTAACGTATGATTCTTTCTCAATCTTGGTGTAAAGTTTTCATGTCTCTAAGTTGCCAATAGATGTGAATGTAAATAGTTGTGTCTCTGTGTGTGCACTGAGAATTGTAATGAGTCCTAGGTGACACAACACAGTTGCACCAGCTCACTCGCAAGTTTAAAAAAAAAAAGCACATGCAAACAAAATTATTGGCAACCCTCTGTGAATGAAAGAAAAGCAAATTTTCAATTTTGCTTCAATCGAATTATTTTTAAAAACTAACTCTTCAACAACCACAGTTGTTTTCAAAAGTTGTATTTGGTCAGGCATCCCGTTTAAAGGGATAGAAATAACAACTCCTGTGGTTGGTGACTTGGTGTCTGCACTTTACATAGACCAGAGGAATCAAAGAAGAAAGTTTTCTCAGGAGATGAGAAAGAAAATCATAGACAGCACATTAGAGATACAATCTATATGAATATGTCCAAGCAGTTTGATGTGGCTGTGCGTACCATTTCATGTGTGGTTGTTGTTTTTGCAAATTATTGACTAAATGGTTGAAAATGGCTTGCTAAAATGTAATTGATGACTTATTGAAGAGATAATATGAATGGTAACAAAACAGCCCAAGAAAACTTCCAAAGAAATTAAAGGTGAAATCCAAGGACACGGTAGATCACTGGTCGCGTTGTATTAAGTTTTCATGTTCTTAGTATGCTTGAGTGGCTTCTCTCAGCATGATTGCAGTCCGTTTTTAAATTACAACTGACCTCTTGATGACCAATGTCAATTAAATTGACACTTCCTCCCATTTGCCGGAGTTTGTTTGCAGTCAAATCCATCATGTGGTGCAAGTCTGATCTCTTGAGGATGTTGCTGGAGTCACTTTCAACAGATACCCATTCCCGGAGAGCCTAATATATACAATACATAAAGTATACTCCAACACTTGCTGAAACAGAATCTTATGCTAACACATTCAATCCAAGTTGTTGACATATTAATGATTCTTTCAATTTGCTGATAAGAATGATGTTACACATAAGAAGTAAACTTTATTTTTTCAATTTGTCGATGCAATAACAATGAGTGCAACAAATACTGCAAAAAAACAAAACAAAACAATGTTATAGTTTTAATGTTACTTCTAAGCAAAAGGGCTTGTGTTGTAACTAAAACTGTAAAACTAAATAGTGCATTAATAATAATTTGGTGAAGGTGTGCCAAAGTGATACAGACAATTAAAAAGGCACCGTACCTCTACATATTCTTCTTGATGAGTGTCCACGAAGTGTGCCAGTTCAGTGTACTGGAAACCATGAACACTGGAGAAAAGCAGCAAGATCAAGAACAGCCCTGGGGGATTCATCTGGCGAGACAGTTGAAGTTGCATAGTTTAAGAAAAAGGGTTAAACTAAATTACGTGTACTTGTTTCCATGCCAGCTACCTCTTAAAAAAAAGTTTATTTTATTGTATTTTTTTAATAAACACATGGAATCACATCATGCAGTACAGCATACTCACCGTCGGCTATTTCTTATTGCCGAACTAAAATCGCGGGCTGTTCTCAGCTTTCTTTCGTGCTTTCTTTTTGGGGAACATTTATATAGCTTTCCACTCCCACCTCAACGCACACACACATCATATAAAACACTAGTGAAACGTTATCTGACAGTGCCAAGAAAACTGACTAATTATTTTTTTGGCTGACATGCACAAGAGCAGAGGTTCACTCTATTGATCCTGCTACAAGAATTCACACCGGGGTTCGGCCGGAACAAAAACAACATGATGGATTAGCACATTCCTCTCGTCTGACTTCCAAGGAGCTCACAGTGGTCTGTATTTATTATTACAAGTTGAAACTATTCAAAGCTTCTCCTTCCCTGTTGCTTGAGAGACTTGAGGTCAGAAGTTTTCATTGCACCCTGGCTTGACGCAGGTAAAAAATGAGGTAACATCTAATGAAACCCTAGTTTAATTTTGTCCAGGTTGAGGTCTCTTTCTTTCCTTATTATCACAGTCTATTGAATTTTGGATGTGATCTGGTTTATTGCCCACCAATAGTGCTTAGATGTGAGCCACATGTTTAACAATACTGTATTATAAGTCACAGTGTGGATACTGCCAACAAGAAGTCTGAGAGGTGTTCTACATGCTTTTTTGGAAGGTCTTAAAGGCCAGGAACTGTCTCCTGTGGATAAAGCCAGTAATAAAGTACAACGGTTGATATACTGACCATTCTCATACACAATAGTTGGGTCCCTTTTTGTTTTTTTTTAAATATGTTGGCATCATCTGGAAGCCTCACATAAACACACATGGAAAAATTCTTCAATATGAGTGTAGGAAAGTAAAAATAAAATGTTGTTTAAAAAGTTGACTCAAGAACTCACTTAAGTATCGTTATAGACATACTGCACACATTCAAGCTTCTATACGGAAGCTGTTTCTTTAAAATAAATTAATTAATTAATGTCAGATCTTTTGCACAGAACACACTGCAATAGTTTTACATGATCATACTTTATGGGCGTTGTTTATTTCGTACCACAAATTAACCACTAATTAATCATAAACAGATTAGCGGGATAAAACCCACATCTAATATCTATTTAATAATGCTGCTATAATTTCAGAGCTCATTCTCATGTACACTCTGCAGCATTATTACAAATGAGCAGTCACACGTCGCGACTTCAAATGACAGTCTAAGATTTGTCCACCAGAGGGCTGTCTAGTCTCCAGATGATTTTTCTGGTTATCATTCCTTGAAGTGTAACATTTTCTAACATAATTTTATAAAAAAACAAATTAACACAGATTGTTCATGCCAATTTCAAATAGATCACTTTCTGATACTAACCGTTTGATAATGGAATTCAAACAGTGTTAAAAATCTGTCCAGAAATCAATGCATACAGTGGTTTTAAAATCGTATTAAAAATCACTGTAAAATGTATAAACTAGGCATAGGATGACTGCAAAACGAAATTTGTAGTACTTGGACGCAGTTTGATTGAAGACGTCAATTTCAAAATCTTGTTTCAATTTCCAAGCAAGACGGGAACAATAAATGAAGAGAAACTGAAATGTGTTATTTGTTTTGCTTCCTTGAATGTAGTAAAATGGCCCAATCCACACTCCAACACAGTGGATGCCGATAATGAGTTTTAAAACGTTAGTTGCTACTTGCCGAAGAAGAAAAAGAAACCTGAGGGGGAAAGTATAAATAAGAAATAATAAACCACAAATATTGTTATAGGAATTGTTACTTATTAATAACCAATATCTTCATCTTCATTCTACTAAAAGAAGAAAACCCACCATATTAAGAGGCACAAAAAACGTTAGCGGCGCATAGTCTAGGTTTGTCCCAACTGAGATGCCGTGTACTTCCGCCCCACAAACGCTGTGGAATAAGTGGATTGCATTGGTCTTCATTCAAGATTTACCATTCACATTCTTGACAAAAATAATGCTGATATGTTGCTGTAATTTTTGCACAGAATTCTCTCGGACGTTCGAAAAATAAAATGGCTGAACATGATGGACCTTTGCAGTCGCTACTGTAATGTTTACATCGGTAGGCACATTTTAGCATTTAGCATTGTATGTGGCGCTATTTTACAACAGTGGACGTTTGCTCACTTTTGCTATCACACATGCTTAAACGCATTTATAGTGAATGAAGAAACTAAAATACATTGTGAATCGTAATTTATGAAAAACAATTCGCATGGATCCCACGGGGGTGGCTGTGTCTTGTCTGGTTTTAATGCTTTTATTCATTGAACTTTATGCTTTTACTCATCAAACTACCTTTTTTTGAGGGAAGATCTCGCTATGTTTCTTTACCAATGTGGTTTTCCATTTTCTAGGACAGATGAGTTTCTGCACCCTATGTCCCAGTAACACGACGATGAGAAGAGGTTGAACATCTGTCTTGTGACAACGAAACTAAGATGAACAGAAAAAAGGATAAAGGATTTGAGAGTCCACGACCTTTTAAATTATAAGTATTTGATCTTTTTTTGCATGAATAGATTAATGAAAGTTGAAATGTAAGTAACGTGTTCCCTTTAGTTAACTGCAAACCACCATGAAAGGAAATGTTGTCAAAACGATTTGTAATGCCATTATGCCTTTTCTTTTACGACCCACCAGGTTGTGTGCATCAACAATATCAACTTCCAGAGAAAGTCTGTAATTGTGAGTATCAAGTACTCATGTTTAAGAGGGCTAAATGTTGGCACGTCCATGCCACAGCAATATAATAATAACTTGCACAATGTATGATGTCCTATCACCTCAAATCTTGAATATTTTTTATTTTTAAAGTAATGATGCCCAGTTTTCACTCATGCTGTTGGAGCAACAGTAATTACAACTGTTTATATGAAGTGCATTCTTACTCAGATTTCCACTTTAATCTGCTTTTGTTGATTTCACGTCTAAAATTATGTGAATGTTGAGATTTTTGATAACATGATCAGATGGGGACATCTAATAATAAGCAATAAAATAATCTTATTTACGAAGTCGTTTGACATATTCTTACTCTGCTTTCATCAGTAACCTTAAAATATCGATATTGGGAACAATGTCGATGCCTTTTGGTGAACTTGAAAATAAGCAATAATGTGTAATTTAAGGGACTTTGTTTCAATATCTGAGGATTAAGCCAGAGTAAGAAATTGTGTATTTATCATTCTTTCTCTATTTTTTTCATTCACTCAGGGCTATGTTGAGCTGACCATACTCCCTACAGTAGCCAACCTTAACAGAATCAAGTTGAACAGTAAACAGTGCCGAATCTACAGGGTTCGAATAAATGATCTCGAAGCGCCATTCATTTACAATGACCCTACTTTGGAAGTGTGTCACAGTGAGTCTAAGCAGTAAGTACAGCTTGTTGAAAAGTCTTTGGGTCTGGGTTGCAATTTTTTTTAAGCAAGGCTATTTTTGGATGGGAAAAATCACTAAGTTTCTTTCTGTAGTTTTGGGATGTTATTGTTTAAGATATTTGGAAATTCTCCACTAACATATTAATGATCATGTTGAAAAGACATTTTATAATATGCATTAAGTGCAATGGTATTTGTCAAGAGACATTGCTAGAAGATCATTCGATTTTAAATTTGCAGTTGAACTGCTTGGTGGACACTTTTTTGTGTTAAGGCCATTACAGATTGGCACGTAATATACAGTAGATGTTCTGTACACTTTCAACCATGCTTGTGAGCTAGTTTGTTTGGGGTGTGACAGTTTTCCGTCCGTCCGGCCGTCGGCCCATCCATCCATTTTCATAACCACTAATTATTTTTGATTATTAAGAAATGCGTTGATTTTTGATGCAATGTAACATACAGTACATACAGTATGAACGCACATAAATGTTACAGTTATTTTGGTTTTAGAAGCTTTTTAAGGTACTGTTTTGCAATTATTAATATAGGATGTCTAATACAAATGTTATGGAAATTTATTTATCGTGCCTGTCTGTATGTATAAAAGTGGAATGTTTCTTAACTAATTGAAATGTGAATTGAATGTGCAATTAATGTTTTTCTCGACAGAAGGAACCTGAATTATTTCTCTAGTGCCTATACTGCAGCTGTGAGCGCTGTGGATCCTGATGCTGGGCATGGGGAGTTGGTCATCAGGGTTCCCTCTGAACTCTGGAAACAAGGAGATGGTGAGGCAATCTAGACTAAAACAAATCAAACCAAATCAGTTCATTTAATAAGATTGTTCTTCAGTAAGGCTTCTTGGTGGCGCAGTGGTTAGCATGTTCGACTCACAGTTCAGGGTCCCGAGTTCAAATCCAGCTAGCTCCAGCTTTCCTGTGTGGACTTTGCAAGTTCTTCCCGAGCCCATGTGGGTTCTCTCCGGGCACTCCGGCTTCCTCACTGTCCACACTCCAAAAGCATGCATGGCAGGTGTTTTATACGTTCTAAAATTGTCCTTTGTTGTAATTGGGTGTGTGAATGGTTGTCTGTCCCTTTCGGCCCTGCGATTGACTTGCAACCAATTCAGGGTGTCCCCCGACTAAAGCTTGTAGACAGTTGGGATAGGCACCAGCAAGCCTTCGATCCTAGAGAGAATAATCGGCTGTAGAAAATGGAATGATGAATGTATGCTCTTGGGTACAGCCACATGGCATATCCAGAAGAATCCACGTGGACGTTACCATCTTCCAGTAAGCTATCTGAAAGGAAGTACTGAATACATTCTTGCAGGCTAGAAATGTTGATTTTTGTCTTAGTGTTGCTCAGTTTAAGTCTAGAGCAAGAATTGATCTATTTTAGTTAGGTCTTAAATAGTGTTGTACGTATAAAGTACCAGGTATCAATGTAATGTCATCCCAAATTACTTATCTTTTTTTAGCTCTCCAAAAAGTGTCGCATATTATACCATGTTGATTGTGTGCTTTTGTCTCCAGAGTCACACCTTTTGAAGGTATACATTGAATTTTCCCTGGACCAGCCAAAAGGGGGTCTCCACTTTGTTATCCATGATGTGGAAGGCAGTATGGCAGAGAGAGGGGCTCATGTGTTTTCCTTTGGACACCACAACTCCACAAGGTATTAATAATACTTTTATGCACAGATCTTGACACACACACACACTCACAAAAGAAGGCAAGCATGCAAGGCATTCTTTACATTTCAGATTTTATCTGTCGAAAACCTATCAAAGCCATGTGTCGTTTTCCTTCTATTTCCTCTCTTTTGTTATTGACTGCTAAAATATGAGGAAAAAAAAGACAAAGAAAACTCAACTCACATGTACATAAATATGCATTTAGGACTTTTGCTTAAACAAAGACTTAGGTTGTAGCTTTCCAGTAGATGTTTTGCCTAGTTATATATAGTTATGTGTACTCAAATTACTGTTGTTGTTTCAATCTGATTCAGATCTGATGTCCAGATTCTGTGCGTAAGTATAATTCTAGAGAAATGGCTTCAGGAAATTGCATCACATAAATGATTGAAAAAGGGAGGGTAGTTTTCCCTTTCAAAAGTGTGCGATAATCAGCGTTGTGAAAGAAATACAATTACAAACTCTCCCCCCAAAAAAGTGTCATACTATTTTTAATAAGAACATAAAAGTGTGCAGTTGATTCACCTGGAAAATGGTTTACAAACAGCTGAAATAAAATATTTCCGCATTGGCCTTTTCCCAAGGTTCTGGTTCCCTTGTGTGGACTCCTACTCAGAACTGTGCACGTGGAAGCTCGAGTTCACGACAGATTCAGCCATGGTTGCAGTGTCATGTGGTGACCTAGTTGAGACCGTCTACACACATGACATGAGGAAGAAAATTTTCCACTATGTCCTATCTATCCCAACTGCAGCCCCTAACATCTCCCTGGCTGTTGGGCCCTTTGAAATTCTTGTAGACCCCTACATGCATGAGGTGAGTTTTTTGTTCTTTTGGTACTACTGGTGTACGATCCCTTGCAGTAATCACCTTAAGGAAGCTCATTTGATATGCTCATAAATTATAGTTGAAAGCCTTTCTGCGATTCAACTGTTCTCCGTGTTTTTTTTTTATTTTTTATTTTTATCATTGTGGTCTTTAGCTCACCTATTTTTACATATTCTCAATCTACTCTAAGAAAGTTTCTTCAGAGAAACCGGATTTTAAATATTTGTGACGGTCAGACGAATTCATTTTCGGTACAAATATGACGTTAGTCCTAAATAGTATAAGTAAACAGCCAGCTGCATATCCATAAAAATAGTTTTGAAGTCAGGACAATTGTCCTTGACTTGCCGCCAAAAATGAATGATGCTCAGCCTAGGAGAGTCTATATCAATTTTAATGTTCGTCATTTTTTTTCCTTTTCTCCCGTCAGGTGACCCACTTTTGCCTACCACAACTGCTGCCACTCCTCAAGCATTCCATGTCTTACCTGCATGAGATTTTTGAGTTCTATGAAGAAATTCTAACATGTCGCTACCCTTACTCCTGCTTTAAGACGGTTTTTGTGGATGAATCTTATGTGCAAGTGTCCTCTTATGCTTCCATGAGCATCTTCAGGTAGGCATGCATTTTCATGAGCCTTTATTTTTCTTTTAACTTTGATGCAAGTTACTGGTGTACCTACCTTGGCCCCCTGAGGTCGGCATAAAACAGCATAAATACAGTATACAAATGGTACATTTCCTCTTTCCTTTTACAACAATGTTGTGGTTTTACAATACAATGTTTTGTTTCAATTTAAAAAATATGTCTGTCCAAACCGTAAATAAAGCTATTTTGAACATATTAAGGAGCACAAAGCATGAGTCTAAATACATTTATTTTCAATAACACAAAAATACAAAGTGATTTTTAAATCCATTTATAAACTCTGCAAACATTATACATTCACTGTTCAAACAGTGAACACCAATAACTTAAAGTAAATATGCAGTAAACTGACACAATCATACTGGGCCTTCTGATGCTTAGTGTTATTCAAAAATGACAGGCTGGTAATCATTTGAGGTAAAGCTGCACAGGTATCTGATACTTGAATTTAAACCTACAGCAAATAGCAATTAGATGCACTGAAACTGGTCCAAGAGTGTATTAGTAGTAGTGTCAATTCCAAAATGACTTACAGGAAGTAGATACTCTCAAGCATTTTTTTTAACAAGACATAACTAAGCAAGTATTCTAACTACACACTTTTGACATTTCTGTGAAAAAATATGAACTATAAGTTGAGTAAATCCAATCCGAATGGGGCTCATAACCTTTTGACTGTTCCTTGTACACGCTTTCTTTGCTTTCATTTATCACAGCACTTTGTCATATTTTCCAGCACCAACTTGCTTCATAGTGCTATGATCATCGACCAGACCCCTTTGACACGCCGTTGCCTTGCCCAGGCCTTGGCTCAACAGTTTTTTGGCTGTTTCATCTCCAGGATGTCTTGGTGAGACACTTTCGTTTAAAAGACTATTGCATTAATAAAACGAACAGATGCATTATTATTATTATTGAATTTTTGGGCTCTCTTGTAATGTCACTTCGATCAGGTCAGTAATCTAGATTCATAAACTACTGGTTTTCATTAATGTAAGGGCACATTTTTGACCATTTGCTAAGCAAGCACCTATGTTCAAGTCCAAGAGAGTTTTCGTTCTTTATATTCTTAATGCAAAGGTAACTGTGTCATTATGTTTTGTTGCATATATCTGTGAGACAAATTCAATCAAGTGTAATGTGAGTAGAATTTTAAATAATATATCAAGTAAAAATAAAAAGTAGTGCCCCAAAACTTTGAATTGTACTTAGGGCCCTATTTTCATGCAGAGCCTATGTTTACCACAAAGCGCAAGTTTGACTGTGCATGGGTTGCGTTCTCGATCTTTTGGTATGTGCACCTTAACACTAAGAGATGCGCAGCAAGGACCCAATCCCGTAAATGGTAGCTCAGACACGCACTGACACCAAAATGAAGATCTGCCTAGTTTTACGCTGCGCCCACAGGCACCAGTCTACCAAAATAGGGTTCTATGTATTCAGTGAGTAAACTCAAGTACTCAGTTTCACTAGTGAAAACTTATTTTTCTTTTTTTAGATCAACTGGACTAAAATATATAAAACAGGAATGTGCAAATTAGACATTGTCCAATAGTATCACTTAAACGGAAAGAATAAATCCTGGAAAAAAATAAAATAATAAAAAAACTATGAAACCCTTCGATAGGCTCAGAAGGCAGGGATTGTGTTGTTACTAATCACTAATTATTAGCAACCATTAGGAAAACAGCAGAGTGCATATTTAATATTTAGTGCAAACCTAAACATTGTATAAACATGATATCTTGATACTTTTGTAGGGCTGATGAGTGGGTGTTGAAGGGAATCTCGGGCTATATCTTTGGCCTTTATCTAAAGAAGACTTTTGGAGTGAATGAGTATCGGCACTGGATCAAGGAGGTATTAGCTTTGCTTTTTTTTTTCTTTCTATTTTATGGCAAATCTCGACAAATTTCCCAGTAGTATTTGGATATACAAGCAGTCTCATGATGTCTTCTTAAACCGGGTGTAAACAACACAGTTCCTAGAGAGCTGCATGCCTGTATGTTTTTGATATCTCTCCTCCACATCACTCCTGATTCAAATAATCAGGTCATCAGAAAGTTCTGCAGAATCCTAACTGTTTAAATTAGGCGTGTTAAAGAAGGGAGACATTTAATCCATGCAGGACAACAGCTCTCTAGGACCGGAGTTGCCTACCCCTGAATTAAATAGTTTTACTTGAAATTACAATTCTTTCTAAATGTTCTGGTGAATACTGATAACTAAATTTACTACGGACTATATGTGCCATATTCAAATACCTCAATAATTCCTTCACTTACACTTTGTATTTTGCCCAGTAATTTTTAAATTCTAATTCATAGGTCTCAAACTCCTGTCCTCAAGGGCCACAATCCTGCATGTTTTTGATTCTTTTTTTTATCAAGCACACCTGATTCAAATGATTACCTAAGCAGCAAGTTCTGCAGAATCTGGAAAATTATCTTAATCGTTATTTTTTAAACTAAGCCAGAATCAGAATCTTGACTCAAGATGGTCTCTTAATGCATTTGAATGAAAATGAAGTCATCGTTCTTTATTTTATTTTTATATAATGAATAACTAATTAAATGTATTGGATGGCATAATTTTAATTCTAGCAGTTTTCCTTCAGAATAGGACTGACGCCGTTATTACTACTGTGTACTGTGGAGCTGCACATTCAAAACCATAAAATTGTTGTAACTTTTACCATTAGGGGTCGCCACAACACTTGATTTGTTACCTACAGTTATTACGTTTGATGCCCTTTCTAAGCAACCCAACCAGTCTCTATACACGCTTGAGACTGTGCCTCCAATTGACAAACTGCAAGCACCCTTTTGACACACATCATAGGGATTCACATGACCTAAGGACGTTCAGACATCACATGCAATATTTTTAAATTACATGTTTATTTTGTCACAGGAGCTGGACAAGATTGTTGAATATGAACTGAAGATGGGAGGTGTTCTTTTGCACCCAACATTTGGCGGAGGCAAAGAAAAGGACAAGTACTGTATTTTAATTCCATGTAAAATCGCTGGGTTGAGGAATTTGCTGATACCTGGATTCTTGTCTTTCTCCAGCCCAACCCCACACCTTCATTTCTCTCTAAAACACCCACACACATTGTCATGGGAGTACTACAAAATGTTCCAATGTAAAGCACACTTGGTGATGAGACTGATTGAAAACAGGATCAGCATGGAGTTCATGCTGCAGGTGAGACAGCTTCTTTTTAACTTGAGTTTTCTTTTTATCGGTACACACTTGCATAGTGCAATTTTTTTGGACAGTCGTCTTCAAGTTTTGTGCTTGTGCAATACCCCTGGCATGAGTTAAGGTCAGGAAAATGTATGCTTGCTGAGTAGTCCAAACTAATAGCGTAATCAATTTATTTTCTGTGTCTCAGTAATATGTTTTTTTGCATCCTCTACAAACATAGCTGCGTCATGTAAGCTGTCGGGATTTTATGTGTACAAAACCACAGACACGACAAGCGAAGCTATGGTTGTTTGTCCTTCTTCCTATCTCCAATCAAGGTGCCAACCTGTGCTGATACAAATTGTTTGCTACTGGAAGTCACCACAAAATGCGGGGGAAAAGGAGAATGTTGTGCTGATGAAGTGTTCTTTATTTCTGACTGATTCTGCAGTCTTGTTTTGAACAAAACATGAGTTGGGTCTAGTGAACACACATTAACATTTTGTGGCTGGAGCGAGTTAATTGCATTTCAATTCATTTCACTAGAAAACAGCCCCTCGATTTGCATGGGTTTTGCATTGCAAAGGGGATCACAGTACAATTACGATTTCATAATGAGGTTCCACTGTATCCTCGTTTCTCACTCCTGAGCCATTGGGCCCGTGTTGCGGTCCCAAAAACAACAATCTGACTCAGTACATACAGTTGTATGCAATATGAATGCAATGATTGCACTTTTTTTTTTTTTTTTCATTTGGCTTCCCTAACCCAGGTTTTGCTCCTCCAGCAGACTTTCATTATGCAACCACGGGCTGGAAAAACATTTTACTGCACATAAAGAGTATCAAAACATTTGCATTTTAAATAATGTGTCTTAATTCCCCTCTTCACTGTATTTTTTTTGTCCTGTATACCAGACTTGTGTAGGTGTATTCCAAAAACCTATCCTGATCTCATCCACTGCTGGATGGAAATGGGTTTTATTATGATCCGCGTTCCCTGAGCTCTTAATAGGGGTTGCTCCTCTTGCACTTTTATCACAAAGTTGTTCAGTGGTTCCTCATCACCTGTGACTTAATTAGGAAGTGCATTTTTGTTTAACGGCATGAGCCAGAACAAAAAATGACAACTTATTTGTTCTTTATTTTGTCTATCTTTCCTTCAGGTTTTTAACAAGCTTTTGAGTTTGGCTAGCACAGCCTCGTCACAGAGATACCAGAGTCACATGTGGAGTCAAATGCTTCTATCTACTCATGCCTTCTTGAAATCCATCTCTAATGTCTCTGGCAAGGACATTTCCCCGCTTATCAAACAATGGGTGTATCCTTTAATCTGCAGCGCTCAAATTCATTGCCTTCTGGTCAGACCATGTCCGACCATGTCATTTTAAGATGCAAAAGTCTGAAAATCATGGACTATACCTCCAGCTTTCTTGAGAAGTGCAAGTTTTTTTTTTTTTTTTTTGTGGTGCAATACCTATAGTACTATTTTTTCAATGTGTTTTTGGCAGGTGAAAGAAAGAAAGAAAGAAAGAAAGAAAGAAAACCAAAAATGATGATTGATTGTTCCAAGTTTTTCTTTTATTTGTCTTCACTTATTCATAATCAGAGATCAGAGTGCTGTTGTAAAGTTTTATGGCAGCTTTGCATTCAACAGAAAAAGGAATGTTTTGGAGTTGGAGATCCGTCAAGACTACACATCCTCTGGAACTCAGAAATATGTTGTGGGTATTTCAACTAAGATCTTTTCATACAGACCTTGGAAAATGTAGTTTGTCTTCTGGATGCATTTATATCTCTAAGGAGTCAAGTATAAGGGGTTGAATAAATGTCATGATTAAATGTTTTACGATTGGTAACTAGAAAAAAATACTGTCATACAAAATATCATAGATGTATTTTTCTTTAAATAAAACAATTCCCGGGTGTCTTAATGACGTTAAGTTCAACCTCTTTACCTCACTCAGATGCCAGTCAAATTAACATGTACTGTGATAATGGTGTGTTGCCGTTCCAAATCGTTTTATGGTTAAAATGAACTGAACTTTTACAATAGTGTGTTGACTCTTAGAAACTGTACATACCATACAATAACTTTTCAAATGTTGGTATATCCCCCTCCATCCAGGGTCCCATCAAGGTGACTGTCCAAGAACTAGATGGGTCATTCAACCATACCTTGCAGATAGAGGAGAACAGCCTCAAACATGATATCCCATGTCATTCCAAGAGCCGAAGGTGCAGTTAACCCGCCACTGAATATTCACAAATGTATTTTGAAATTGTTGTATATCATGTTTCATGTTCTATACCATATGATTTTGGACATTTCAAAGCATGGTAATATAACAGGTCTGCGGCAGTCTGGTGAAGTTGTGAAATGTCTAATGGAAAATCCCACTTCTTGCATCCATGGGTTTTCTGTGCTTCCCTTCTTTTCCTTCTGCTTCACAAAAAACATGCTTTAACGTTTCTAAATAGCCTCCAAGTGGTTCTTATCAGTGGCGTATTTGAGCCATCCCATTCAGAGTGTCACTTAGCATAAACTCCAGTTTACCTGTGACTAATGAGAGCAATTAGTATCGTTAAAATAATTTTGGTTAGCCACCACTTGGCTTGAATGCCCTTTGGTTTGATCACCTGATTTCCCTATCACAGATAGTTGTTGTCTTATAACTTTATAACTGCATATTGCAACTTTCAACTAATTCAATTCACAGCTTTATTTGTCCTCAGGGCGCAATTCAAGGTAATAGTTATTTCCCTCACTTGTCATCAGTGATAAATCTGGGCACCACACATATCTATGTTAGCCTGAAGGTTGGATTGAGAATATTACAGCCCTGCTTGTCCTCTCAGCGTTATTTACAGCTCAGTCATAACAAGTTCGAGGCAGTATTAGGCATTAAAAAAAAGACTCCTCCAGTCACTTTGGCAGATGGCAAACAAATCTGCGACTAGAGAAGTCTGAATGTTGTAATGCGATCAGAGAAACTGCAAATGCAAATGATTTCGACATCAATTTGTGTGTTATTTAGTGGGCGCTTTATTGTTGTTATATTTATTAATGTTGTATTTTAATTTTATTTTCTCCCTAGAAATAAAAAAAAGAAGATCCCACTGATGAATGGAGAGGAAGTGGACATGGATTTATCAGCCATGGAGTAAGACAATACAGTAATATGCCAATTGCTTCATTTGCATTTCCAAAATAGTTATGTGCGGGGAAGGGACTCTCAGATACCATGTTTAGGGAGGATTTTTCTCCAGCCAAAACCATTCTAAATGAAATTTCCTCTGATGTTTACATGAAAGGTTAGCTGCAAGAAACTACTTCTCCTAGGAACTGATCCTGCATTTTGCCTCTTACTAACCACTCACATCAAATATTTGACTATTTTATTTGTCAATAAGATTGACCTACAAGGTTAACCTTAGGTCAGTGTTTAGATGGGTTAAGAGTCGATTTACATACACATCGTACTTAATCAGCATTGGAATCAGCCTTAAAAATGTGTTGGTTGTTATCTCTGTTAGTTCAAGACAAAGACCCAAATAGTTGACGAGGAGTGACTTAGGTCGTTTGTTTTTGCGCTGCCAGAGCAAAGACAAACAAATCACAAAAATCTTGATTCTTAAAAAAATGGAACGACTGACCGAAATACTGGTGAGTGAATCATCAGCAATGTGAAAAGAGGATGACATTGAATGTTTGAATATTATATATTTACATATTCTCAAGAATGTTTCAATGCATGGGTTTTACTTCAAAATCTGAGGATGTTTTATGAAGACAATGCCACAAAACTTTATGTAGTGGAACGGATAATGTTTAAGCTCTACTTGTCTCCCGAAATTTTACAGCCGCTGCTTAAATGCTTTGCCTTCAATTGTCTTCTTCCTTTCGCAGTGCTGACTCTCCTCTTCTGTGGATAAGGATTGACCCAGACATGTCAATCCTGAGGAAGGTAGAATTGGAGCAAGCCGACTTCATGTGGCAATACCAGCTGCGTTATGAAAGAGATGTAGTTGCACAGGTCAGTAAGGAGTCTTTATAAAATGGAGTGTGACTTGTTGAGATGTCAACTCAGTGTCGAAATTGATTTCTTCAGTGAGATTCATTTGAGTTGTAGCTGCCAATAAAACAAGACAAAGTTATGGAAGGGATAACAAAGATGGTATTGAGCCACTACTGTTGTATTATTTAGCGTGTTGTCATGTTCTTGAATGAGAAGATTCAATTGTAAGTAAGTTTAGCGGTACTGTAGACTCATGGGCATCAACGGGCTTTTAATTTATTTAAAACAACTATTTTTTGTTTACTGTAATCCATACAGGGTTGCACCTATACAGTGCCTACACCATATTTCGTAATTATCGGCAACCCTGTTTAAGGTGTGTACTTTGGGCTCTGATCATTTTATTTTTTCTGAATAAAATAGGACCAGAAAAAAACAAACAAAAAAAAACAGGAAAATAAAACTTTTTATTCAAGTTCATAAAAATCCCAGATTAAGAAAGAATTATTTTTATCATATCATCTGTGTCATAAATCTCCTCTGGTGTTTTTACAAAACTGTCGAATACTGACATCTTTCTTATACAAATGCCCTCTTTAATCGTCCTCTTGTAAAAAGGTGCACCTTATAGTCTGAAAAATATGGTGGGTTATTCAATTTAAAACTGGTTTCCACCATTAGAAAGTGAATTTACAATACTCTACAATCTAATCTCCGGTGATCAAGGAGCTGGTTTAGCTTTCCTACTGTGCTCCGCGTGTAATTTCGACAATTTTTTTTTCTTCATGGCTGATGTTGGGCTTCATGCTTTTTTTTTTCCTTCTAGGAGGAGGCCATATCAGCTCTTGAAACGTTCCCAACTCCTGCATCCAGACTGGCTCTGACTGACGTTCTTGAACAAGAACAGTGTTTCTACAAAGTCCGCATGCAGGCCTGCTTCTGTTTGGCAAAGGTACAGTCAATGTTGCCGAAAACATTTTAAAATGACCTCAATTAAGTAGTATGGTGACTATGTGGTTTGCAGAGTCTGCCGCAAAATGGCTGTTATGTTAATAAACAAATAGCTATTTTTTTTAGTAAACTCCTCACTGATAGAAGTTGCGATTAGCTGATCGTAATGTAAATCACAGTCGCAGCTGCTCTTTCACGTAAACCTCATTGCAGCTTGAATTTTTTTAGATTAGGTGCAAATTAAAGGAGACTAAAATGATCATACTTTTTATTTTTGCTAAACATTACAGCTTGACCATTATTCCTGACACGGTGATACTTACATTGCAGGCAATGCATTTTCCTTTACGTTTTTAATCTGTAAATGTTTATCATACAAAAAAGTATGTCTATACAAATTGCACTTTTTTTTTTTTTTTTTTTTAATTAAGGAGGACAATCCACGCTGTTCTGATCCTTATTGAAAATGTAAAAGTAATGCCAAGGGTGACGCAGCCAGTTATTGGGTTTAGTTGGCAATTTCCAAACTGTATTTGACCAGTCACAAGATATACCGATTGTTGTCTTTTTCTTCCTTTGAAAAAAATGCATCATTTTAAAACTGCAGCTTGTATTTGCTATTGTTAGACATTTAAATTAGTTAGAAGATTATCAGAAACATTGTTTGAATATATAAAAAGAAAATCTGATATCAGTAAAGGAGAATGTGTTTTCATGGCAACATGCATTTACATGTAAACAAAGTCTCAATATGGAAATAATTTTGTACATGTAATGTTTGCAGATAGCCAATGCTATGGTGAGCACATGGCAGGGCCCACCTGCTATGAAGTCTTTATTCACCAGAATGTTCTGCTGTAAGAGCTGCCCCAACATTGTGAAGACCAACAACTTCATCAACTTCCAGAGCTATTTTCTACAAAAGGTAGTGTGTCTTCATTCAAAGAGGCATTAGATATCTTTAGGGACATTCTGCACCACACATACAGTACCTACCCCCAGAAATAATGGCCTTTTAAGGGAACACCTTTAAGGGACAATGTGTAATATTTAGACCGTTATTAAGATTAAAACCCCACTAGAAATGTCAATAAGATGTAAATAAATGTGTTCTATCATATCAATTTTTTTTAATGCCATCATAGTCTAGTAATCGCTAATCATATGACGTGGGGAGCACCGTCACAAATAAAAATGGAAAAAAGAAGATATGGAGGGTTTGTAAGCCAACGTTATTGGTACTGGCCCATCGCTAAATATGATGATACTTGGATATCTTTCCTCATTGGTATTATGTTAGCTTAAGTCAAAAAATGGACAAAACTATTAAAAACTCTTGTCTTTGTCGCGATTGGTTAAAAGAGACTGTTGATGCGAGAGATGTGGCTACTGCACTTTTTATATACTGTATTGTATATTGTATATTGTTTGTTGCTTTTATTTGAGTATTGTTGTTCCTTGCTACAAAGTCTAATAAGTAACGTTTCCTTTTTTCAAATATTTTCTTACATTATTCTTTGGAAGACGATGCCCGTTGCCATGGCATTACTTAGAGATGTCCAGAACCTCTGTCCCAAAGATGTCCTCAACTTCATACTTGACTTGATCAAGTACAACGACAACAGGAAGAACAAAGTAAGGACACATCTACACACCCTGTAGCCTAAATTGCTCATCCCGACAAAATCTCAGTAGTTTAGATTCTTCTATAAAATAGGACGGTCATTTAATGATCACCAGATTGCAAGTTTGGGTTTTATAGAGGCCCACTGTGGTTTGTTTAAAAAAAAAAAAAAAAAAAAAAACCTCAACCAATTAAATATTACAGGAGCACACACTTGCAAATTTATTTGTAAAGACTACTTTATGGAAATTGAAAGTTTGATGAATCTTTTCATTGATGGACTACGCTGCTGTTGTACAGTCTAATGACAGCAAAGACAAGTTCTTCAAGCCCTCAGTTCTGCTCCTGCGTGGGATGATGCACAGACTAAACAGGCTGCCCATCTGCCACGGCATGTCATAGAAAGGTTGAGAAGAATTGTCCAATATGTCCCAGATTCTGGAGTGTTCCATCCACATAAACTGGAAGAAGATATCCCGGACCGTAGTGCAGATGTAGTATTGTAAACATTCTTCTGTGTCCGTTTCTGTAGGGCATCTGTATTTTCAGAAGTAATAATAATAAAATGGATATTGATGGTTGGCTAAAGAAATATGTTGTGCACGTTACGTGCCAAATGAGTGATACTTTGTAGTTTTACTGCTTATTAATACTCTTGCCTTCTTGGTCTGTTTTCAGTTCTCAGATAATTACTACCGTGCAGATCTGCTTGAAGCACTGACCAACTCTTTGACGCCGGCCATCAGTATCAATAATGAGACACGAACAGTGGACAATTTAAATGGCGATGTTCGTCTAATTTTGGAGGAGGTAACGAGATTCCTGAACATGGAAAAACTTTTGCCAAGCTACAGGAGCACGATTACCATCAGGTAGCTTTATTGATTGTCAGGTTTTTGTTGTGACTTTTGACTGCTTGTACGTACAGTATGTATTTCCGTTGACATTTTGATTAATTTTACATTAAAAAAAAAAAAGCTATTCTAATGGTCAGTAGTCCACACGATTGGGGGTTATTGTTGCAAATTATTCACCAGAAGTTTTGAAAATTGATGGCTTTTTTTCCACAATGCAATGCTAATGGTTGAATAAACTTGAGGTTTTTGGGGTTCCTAAAGTCTTGACAGGAGTTTATTACGTTTTGCGATTATCATTTGCTTTGCACTTTGATTTAAAAGACGTAATGTTTTTGAGCCGTGTAACATTTTTTACGTGTTCTTTTCCATCTCTCAACCCGGGCTCATAGTTGTGTAAAAGCAATTCGACAACTTCAAAAAAATGGCCACATCCCAAGTGAAGCCTCACTCTTCAGATCCTATGCAGAGTATGGGCATTTTGTTGATGTCCGTGTTGCTGCTCTAGAGGCTCTGGTGGACTATACAAGAGGTAAAAATACAAACACATTGTTGCTAGCTATCAGTTACGTATGCTTGTGATCAGAGTAAATGACCATAAGAAGTGACAAATGTGAACTGTACAAAAACAATCTGTTAGGATTCCCAAAGGTCTATTTTTGTCATACGTTTGTTATCTTTTCTTTTACAGTTGAAAAGAGTTCAGTTGAGCTACAATGGCTACTTAACTTGGTTCAGAGTGATCCAGCTCCTTATGTCAGGTGAGAAAGCATACAGACTCGCTTGATATAGAGTAGTACAGACGCGAGAGGTCCTTGGCTCCAACCGGTGAACGTTCACACTGAATCTATTTTTCTGCTTGGCAGAGTCAATCTACTTTAGTAAGTTTTGTGTTGAATACATTTTAACATTCAATGCCTGTTGTTCTTTTAGACATAAAATCCTAGCCATGCTTTGCAAGAATCCACCTTTCACCAAGACAGCAGAATCAGATATATGCAATGAAGCTCTGGTAGATCAGCTTTGGAAGCTTATGAACTCAGGTGAGTCTTAGACGTGAACTTACTTTTCAGTCAAAAAATGACTTTACACTAATGCATGTATACAGTATACTGTAGGTCAGAGGGATGAACAGCAGCACTTAGAGGATTGAGCTGTCAAGTGGGTGGTTAGGATTTCCTAATAGTGCTAAAATTCAGAAGAAGAGGAAAGTTTGAAGCTGGAGTTTTGCACTTCTCTGGCGCCGGGTCACAGCAGCCGGCATCTCATTCTCTTCTTGTCACTTTGAACTGTAAAATTCTTGGTGTCATCCTATTTTTATTGGGGAGACAGTGAGATACTTTTTTAGTATCGGTGAATATACATTTTCCTGCACTGGGACATTTACTTATTGTGTTCAGTCACACTAAATCATGTCTCATTTTCGACATACACTATATCATTTGCGGGTAATGAGCTCATTTTCCCCATCAATTGATAAGTCTTTGACCTAAAATCCATTTTTATCTTTCCTCCACTCAGGTACCTCTCATGATTGGCGCCTCCGTTGCGATGCTGTGAACCTCTACTATACTTTGTTTGGTTTGACTCGGCCTTCCTGCCTGCCCCTCCCTGAGCTTGGCCTTGTGTTAAACCTGAAAGAGAAGAAGGCCGTACTGAATCCTACCATCAAGCCGGAACTGAGTGTTGGCGCGGTTATCGACACGCCCGCCAGTATAGGAATCCATGGTGTTGGCTTGAATTACCCACCTGTAAGTACAGGGCCAAAGTAAATGTAAAAGGAAAATAAGCCCAAGGTTTCTTTTCTTTTCTTTTTTTTGGGGGGGTTACAATAATATGTACTTTGTAACCCCACGCGTCTACATGTGGTATTCTGATTAATATTGCTTTTGTGGAATATAATTTAAGCAGCAACCTTTTTTTTAAATCCCCCTTGGGGCGGCCATGTTGTTCCTTGATCTTGACTGAAAATGACACCACAGTTGCTCAGGGCTCACTTGTAAATTAAATTGCAAAACCTCTCAAAACAGCTCCAGTTCCTTTTTTGAATTGTCTTTGTGAAAAAAATAAACTCCGTCCAATTCTCAGATAGCTCTAAATCTGTGGTTCCCAACTTTTTTTTTTCGATGATGCTTTTCCTGTGATTTATTGTTTTACCCCCAACCAGTGCAAATATTTTTGGGGATGGAAAAAAAAAAAGAATGACTAGGCAGCAGCAGAAGAGAGCTTGTGTAACGTTTACTTTATTTCTGGCTAGTCTGCAGGAAAATTGTCACTAATAACGTATAACTGTATAAAATTTAACATAATAAGGACACAACATATCGGAAGCGTCTCTATAACACAGATTAGCATTTAGTTGTCGCATGTTCCAGTTAATTTGCTCTTTATTTGAAAATACAAATGTACTGTTCCTTGTTCCTGTTACCGCACTAAATTATACAGTATTTGCGGATACCTGCAATAAAGCCCATTAGAATCTCACATACCCCCTGAAGTGCCTTCACGTACCCCCAGGGGTACATGTAACCCCATCTAAGAAGCACTGGTCTCAATGATTGTCCAAAATGATAAGATTATTCTGTTAAGGACGTGTTAAGGTGGATAGTTTGGATGCTACGGAACATACTGTATCGGCTTTGTTTTTTTTTTTTGTCTTCTGGCAGGAGGATGAAGAGCCTGATCCTATTTCCTTGGGGGTATGTGGAGTAGGACAGCCTCCTCAGGGCATCAAGAGAAAGGCCGAGACTCAACTGGGCTCCCCTTCAGAACCAGGACAGGCACTACAGCATCAAGATGATGATTCTAGAGCGGGGCGCTACAAAATCAGAGTAAGGGCGATGATGATAAATGTTTTTGTGCAATATTATTGCTATTATATCTTTTTTCAAGGTTAGCGGTTCTTTAGTTATTTTTTTTTTTATAGTTATTGTTTTGTTCTGGCTGTTTGTAGTTTAACATGGAAGATGAAGATATTGATATGGAGACGGTCCACGATAGTCAGGCTTTCATTCATCATCACCTCAATCTGCTGGAAAGACCCTCTACACCAGGTGATACAACACAGATGTAAAACTATTTTTTTTGTTTATATTATTATACTACCTCAAATATTCTCTTTCTTCAAGGTAAAGAGCCGGCATTCGTGGAACAGTCAATGCTTTCCATGCCAGCCACACCCGTACCATCCTTCTCCAAAGAGACCACATCATTACCTTCGAAACACAAAGGAGAGCATGGCCACCACCACCATGAGCATAAGAAGAAGAAAAAGAAGAAGCACAAGCATAAACATAAGCACAAACATGACAGCAAGGACAGAGAGAAAGGTAACTGGCATCCTTACAGCAATAGCCCAGTCAGTGGCAAGTCCCTGCACTCGCCATCTTTATCCGAATGAAATATGCGCATGAAAGTTACCTATCACTCTTTGACATTTTGATATCAATTTGTGAAACACACAGTGGTAAACTAATCACTTCATCACATTCAGGCGAGCCATTTATATGAGGAAGCTTACTTTTAAAAAGATTCATAATGTTCTTGTTTGCTCATTGATAGTAGATTTTTTTAAGGGACGTTCACAAAAATGTCATTATTTAATTTGATAGAATAGTGAAGTATACCATGTTAATGTTTTAGGCAATACGATGAAAAATCATTTGGAATTTAAAATTTAGATCGAAGAGTGTACGTTGAGTGTTAACGTTTCTGTCTGTTTTTAATAAAAAATGCCTCATCTTGCAATGTACTCAGTTTAGTTTGTCATATTTAACAATGTCAGCATTTCACAGTCCTTTTTTGTAATAAATGCAGTTGTTTTTCATATGTTTTTGTTTGAAGTTCTTTTCACTGTTCTTATTCTTCTATCCTAATTCTTGCTTTTCTGCACAAACTTCAAAACTTGTCAATATGCACATCGTTTTTAACTGTAAATGATCTATTATAATAATTTGTAATAATAGAGGCAGTGCTGCAAAATTGTAGACACAAACAAATTTATGAATGAAATATGGTTCAACTGACATCGCTCGCACTGCACTGCAAATCAGCGAGCCACTGTCACAGATTGCTGCATCAAAATATTAAACTTGAAAATTCTAAAAGCGCCGGCACATGTCCACATGTCCATCCATTTGTATTTATATACTTTGACCATAGCAGGGGCAAAGACGTTTTAGCATTTTGCTGTTCAGACTTAGTGAACTCAATCTTCAAAACTACTGCACGCCTTCCTGAATATTGCCATGATGCAGAATTATTTAATGTCCACCATTTGCCGTCAAATTTGCTTTCCACCTTGGACCCAAAATCCACTGATGGGGGGTGGACAGCACCCACATTGCACAGGAATGTCCTCAATAGAAGTGACATTCATTTAAAATTGCTACCCTTGCGGGAACTTGATTTTCTATGACTACATTGCAAAAAGTCCTAGAGTGTTGGAAGTAACTGATGCGTGTGCCTAAGACTTAATACAAATACAGTACACACATTTGCACATCTGCGTGGCTGGTCTGTGATCTAGCATGATCGGTCTACTGTACATATTGATTAAATTGATTAAATATATTGCTCTACAAGGCAATTTTAGCAATTTGTTATTTTAGGAGTGTGCATGGTAGTAATCTACTATCTACATAACTATATACTAATCAGTCGCCAAGTAGCTCTTTCAAAAAAGTTGGTGATCCCTAAAAAAAAAAAGACACATCCTCCTTGCTGACGGACGAACATCCAGGCCTATTATCATCATCATAATACGGCTGCGGCGGCTCAACCAGCGCCAAGCCCAAACTAAATTAGACTAATTAATGACACCGAGCACATGGCTAAGAATCCAAGATTATGAAAAGGTAAGGAAGTAAAACTGTATAAAAAGCTCCGCCTCTTAGCGAATCTGTTTCCTTTGAATCCACGAGTTGCCATCTCAAGTGCATATAGAGTATATGTTTAAAAAAAAAGAAGTAATTGCTTCAATCTAAAAATTAAACGAGACTAGTGTGCAATTGTTTTCCGTGGAACCATCTGAATCTCATCCTCAGTTATGTATTAGTTGGGCTGCTGTATCATAGTAACTGGTCTATTTTGAGTCTGCACGGGAAACAATGTTTCGGTTGACGGTAAGCGTTCACTTGTTGATCTCAATTAGGCATGCGTTTCTCCATGTGACTGTGTTTGTGATCGCAACGATTTGCAATTAGAATGAAATGATCCGAAGGAGCCTTCACTTTTTTTGACGACGAAAAGAAACGGGAGGAATAACACATCCACGGTGCAAAATTCGCCTGTCAAATGAGTTTCTGTTAAAGCGGGTGGACACGTTTTACGTAGAGCTGCAAAATATGTCATTTAATAAAAACGACTAGCTGGACGAAGGACACCTTTGATGTTACTTTAAATGTTTTTCATTGCATTACTGTACTTATATAAATCTTCGAGAATATATATTTTAATAGTTAAAAAATGATCAAGTTTATTTTATTGTTTCACGTTCGTAATTTTATCTGAATTTTGGAAAAAATATAAGATGAGAGCGAACGAATTGCAATGTGGTTATTTTTCAGTTAGTGTGGATCCTGAGGCTAATGTGCATCACTAGTATGAGTTGGAGTTTTGTGTACGACCGACTTGGGCGCTCAGGGGCAGACGCCACGGGCACGGGAAGAGCAGACCGTGAGTATGTCGTGTAAGAACAAGCACTTTCTTTGTATTCTAAGTCTGCACGCTACAGATTTGGTCCTCGGGAATCGAACAACTTTGAGTAGCACATAAAGCTGTCACCGCACAATTTACATTCCATTTACTGTACAAACGACAAGAAAGTGGACGAATTTGTACCTATTTTCGCGGTGAATATGCTAAACGCGTGACTGTCAATATTGCTTGATAGCCTACCGGCAATTTCCTTTTTGGTGCGATATTGAGTCAAAGGCTGGTATCACTAAAACTGCAAAACAGGACACCGATGTTCCTGTACTGGTCCCGGCGTCTGCAGTTTGTTTGTTTGTTTGTTTGATTGTTTTGGGGGGGGGTCTTGCACTGAATGTTCTTTTCGATGTAAGAAGTTGGAAATGCATTACTGTGTAAAATATCAACTGTGTTACATTGCTTTAAACAATGTGAATTACAGCACCAATGAAGTACTGCAAATAGCTGGCGCTACTGCAAACTTTTGTATGAAATGGACACTAGTGCAAATATGAGCCATAATGCTGCCCCTCAAAACATTCATAGACAGTTTGCAGAACTGCTCAATGGCATCATTAAACACCTGACGGATTATGACACTACAACTGATCACCAAATTTGCATGAAATGACAAATATCAGCCGACCGCAACCAAGCCAATCAGATCAGTGTGATCTAGTTTTATTAATACGGTTTACCTCTCTTCTAAATTTGTTAATTTTCTCTTAAAGTGACAATATGTATGATTTAGTTAATAAATTTGAATCCATCCATCCATTTGCTTTAGCTGCTTATCCTCACCAGGGTTGCTGGATTGCTGTTGCCTATCCCAGTGTCTGTTGGCAGTAGGCAGGAGACATCCTGGACTGGTTGCCATTCAGTCGCAGGACATATAGAGCCAAACAACCATTCACACTCACAATAACGCTTAAGGGCAATTTAGTATGTCCAATACACTTAATACAGTATGCATGTTTTTGGAATGTGGGCGACCGGAGTGCCCAGAGAGGACTCGCGCGCGCACGGGCAGAACATGCAAACTCCACACAGGAGGGCCACGCCGAACTGGAATTGAAGGCACGCTGAAATGTGGGGCAGAGGTGCTAACCAATCTGCAAACGTGCTGCCCACCCCCAGGTTCCTTACCTTTAAATATGAAGACATATAAGACCTGTTGTATTTAAATGAATCCAGTTCATCATTGTTGAGTGTGATACATTTGCCTCCACAGCATTTTTTTTTCTCAGCACATGGGAATAAAACTCTGGCTTAAGATCAGTGTTGTATTAAAGCACAAACAATCCTAATGATGCAGCAAGTGAAACAGACAATAGTCATTTTCCTGACACTTTTTTCTGAACCTTTACCTTGTTGTTGTTTTTTTACAGTGCATTCTACATCTCAATATGTATCAACATCTAGCTCCTGCCGAAACAGGTGCTTTGAGCTGGTTGAGATGGAACCACCAAACTGTCGCTGTGACAATCTTTGCAAAACTTACAATAGCTGTTGCTCTGACTTTGACCGTCTCTGCCTCAGGACAGGTAATGAATGATTCTTATCGCCTCCTACCCAAATGTACAAGTACTAGATTGAATTTGACGAAGCATTCAACCCTTTTCATGTGAATGCCATGTGCTCTGCAATTGGCTGGCAACCAGTTCAGGGTGTTAGGATAGGCACCAGCAAGCCTATGACCCTAGTGAGAAAAAGCTGCTATAGAAAATGGATGGATGGATTCTATGTGACATTTCACATAGGTTAAATCATGGGTGGGGGGGGACGAATCCAAAAAGCTTTACGGTAAGCATCCCGATGCAGGGTAGCTGCCTGGCTTTGTCTGAATGACATTAAGGCTCATTGTGGAAGCTCCCAAACGAGCCTACCACACTGATGCTTGCTGACGTGGTATTAGTGCTGGAGCTCCAGAATCTCTGACACATTGTCATTGCTCATGGTTATTATTCGTTGGGAGGTTTCATGACTTCAATCGTTTCTTGAAGACTCAAATCCTTGACACCCTTTGTTGAATTAAACTCTGAGTCCGTGTCATTGAACGGTCTTACTAACATGGCCTAATTGGAGTAATTTGCGTCCAAACGGGACAAAAACAATACTACTTAAGGATTCTAACGCTACATGCCGACATGCCAAGTTTTGTGACTAGCATTACTGCTGTCACACATTGTCAAAAATCACCATAGAATTGGCATACTGTAGCTAGAAAAGCTTACGTGTCTGACAGAGCCCAAACAGTGATTCCCAGAAAAAATCACTATTGAAGAGGTTCAGCAACACGGAAGAAGGGGGCCTGCTTTGACACTCCCCCAAGGTGTCGTTACAAATATTTGGCGTCAAGGCAACCGCACAGCATGTCTTAATGTCTTCCAGCACTGCAGTTGTTATATGTCTTCTGGTAAATTCATACTCAGGCTTATAAAGGATTACTTTCACAGCAAGCCAACTAGCTGGAGTTTGAATATTTTATTTAACATATGCATTGGTCCATTTTACCTCACATACAGTATCTTCGACTGAAAGTTGAAGATTTAATAATATTGTAAGTGTAAAATTGTAAAGATGTTTTGCTGTGTTTTGTAGCTGGTGTCACCACTGTTTCTATTTTCTAATGTATGTCATTTACTTTTATTTTTTTTAATAACTCAAATTAATTGGCAGTGAGTCTTCAAACTTGAAATACGGTTTACTAATGCATGCTGCAACCGTTTGCTAAAACAAACAAAACAAAATCATCCAAATACACTCGCCAGCTTTCAAAATATAACAATATTTTTGGATATATTTGCATAAAACTCTTAAATGTGCCGCTGCTAACACTAGCGTTGCATGTATCAAGGCAATATTAGTCATTCAGTGAGCAGTTTCTTTTTACCACAAGCAGATGGTGGCTATGAATGCAGTAAAGATCGCTGTGGGGAGATACGGAATGAAAACCATTCCTGCCACTGCTCAAATGACTGTCTAGCCCGGGGAGATTGCTGCACCAACTACAGGACACGCTGCAAAGGTAAAGAATGTGGACAATATGTGTGTACATCGACAAAATGTTAGTCAAGAATTATATAGTTCATTTCAGGCCGAACTAATTCATTACGCGGTACAAAGTGGTTGTTGCGGGTTAAATATGTCAAGACTGAATAAATAGTGTGATTGTCAAACTGCATGCACTGTAAAACATACAATACAAAACAGGGTGAAGCATATTTTCATTTTATTCCCGGATTTAATCATTCAGTTGGGCTATTAGGACATTTTACAATCCATTGGAAAATCAAAATGAGATTGCCAGGGTGTCTCCTGTGTCTTCCTCTTTTCAGGCCATCCCCCAGATTTTCAAAATGATTCATGCCTTTTGTTCCTGGTAGGGCTTTTACAACGTCTAACACATCTTTAAACCACTCTTTATTTGATTGGGTCATTATTCTGCTGGAAGGTCATTTTTTTGGTGTTGTGCTAGAATTAGCTGGTGTTTAAAAAATGTTCATGATTCCCCTTTAGTTTATCAGTTGCAGTTGAAGGCAAAGAGAAACATCATGCACCAATCACTGTATATCACTTTAAAGACTACAGGTGTGTCCCCATTTTGTTTGTTATTTCCATGCATTAGGAAAAGGGGTGCACGTGACAATTTGATGTGATTTTCAAATGAGCGTGAGCGGTTTTTACTGGGTGAGGATATTTTTGGTCACGTATGGTACTTTTAGGCAAAAAAATACCTGCGTGCCACATCTGGCCCAGTCACATTGCAGTCTCTGAATGGCTCTTGCAGCATTAATGATATAAAAATAAAATGGAAGCATGTACTGCATTTATTTTGATGTGAACAGCTTTGGACAGTGCAAGCGAACAACAATGCGACGACTTTTGCAGTGTTACCAAGAGGTGGACAAATTGGCTGGGAAGAAGAGTTTGGATAGACAGACTGACAGACAGGCAAAGTGTAACATTACGTTGCTGGCATCATTTATATGGCTTGGTCTTGTCATTGAGTTGAGGGGTGGAAAATTGATTTAAAAGCTCGCTGTATACTGATAATTTTTTGGATGTTGTCTTGTATTAATTTTTATCTGACTTTGTATTTTAAGTCCGTCTATTTGTTTATTTTAACCACTTATTCTCATGAGGGTCAAGGGCAGTGGGGGAGGGGGGTGATGAACTGGTTGGCATCCAATTGTAGAGCAAACAAAGGCAAACAATTCACACTCACGAGCACACGAAGGGCAATTTGGCGTGTCCATTACTCCTACCGTGTCAGTCAATATAAAAACACATAAAATCTTTTTTGTCTATCTTTTTATTTATGTATGTATTTATTTATTTATTTATTTATTTATTTTCAGGAGACAGTTCATGGCTCCAGGATGAGTGTGAAGATTTGAAGAATGCTGAATGCCCTGCTGGGTATTTTTTATTTTTTTTTATTCTCTAATAATGAAACAAAAGTCTTGTTCAGTTACAGTATATCATATGAATTAATATATATGTGTGTGTGTGTGTGTGTGTGTGTGTATATGCTTATACAGTGGGCCCCCGTGTTACGAACTTAATCCGTTCAGCGGCTAGGCTCATAACTCGAATTGCTCGTATGACGGGCAATCCAAACCTATGTTAATTAGTGAATGCGTGCAACGCATGCAAAAACCTTAGGTAAAAATATCACAACTGTATACACATATTAAAAAATAGTAACATAATCTACTGTACAGTTAAATTTAATAACATAAATATACAAAGGAAAAATGACATTTACCTTTGGGGCGACGTGACTTGAGCTGGTGGTGGGTGGAGGCGGAGGGGAGCAGAGACGAATTTGCAGAATTTATTTTATTTTTTTCTTAAACGAGAACTTTTCTTAAACGAGAACATAACACCGGCAATTTCCTTCTCTTTAATCCATAATAGAAGCCTCTCCATTTTGTTGTTCACCGAGGTCCGTCACCTGACAAGGAAAGTCATGCCCTTAGAAGACTTGCTTGCTATCATAGCTTCCTTGTTCTTGACCGCTTACTTACGGCCATACTCACTAGCAAGGTTAACTATGCGTGCGCCTCCTTCATATTTTTTATTATCTCCTGCTTGGTTTCTATTGTCATCATCCTCTTACTTCTTCCTTTACTGCCACTTGCAATTTTAGAAGCCATGTCTAACAGATAAAGCTTGCAAAGTCTTCACAACACACCGACCAGCTCGTGCCATCAAGCTAGATGAAGGCGTTCGGCCAATAGCATATCCGCATCTCCGTGACTGAGACCGTGACTGTGAACTTAATCGACCAATAGCATATCGGCATCTCCGTGACTGAGACCTTAATAGACCAATAACATATCGGCATTTCCGTGACATGCGATAAAAGTTGTTTTTGTTGATACAGTAAAGCGAAAAAAATAGTGCGGACACGCTGACTGGCATGTTGGATGGTTCGTAAGACAAAAGGTTTGTGCGTAAGAGGGGGGACAAAAAAACGCAGCGGTCCACTTTCGTAAGATGAAAAATATATAAAACGGGGTTCATAAACCGGCGGCCCACTGTGTGTGTGTGTGTGTGTGTGTGTGTGTGTGTGTGTGTGTGTGTGTGTGTGTGTGTATATATATATATATATATATATATATATATATATATATATATACGTACTCAACACACACAGTATTCAGTAAATGTGGGTATTTTTTATTTTATTTTTTTTTAAACTCCCAAAGAAACAAGTCTTGTTTCGATTACAGTATATTATACACTATATATATACAGTATATGCAGTAAATGTGTTCATCTCAATTTAGGAAGAACAATAGCTTGTTTTAAATTTGTATTCAAATGACATCTAATGAATGTTTTTACTGTGCTCATAGATTTGTGCGCTCACCACTCATAATTCTTTCAGTGGATGGTTTCCGAGCTTCCTACATGAAGAGAGGGAAGTCTGTGATACCTAACATAGAAAAGCTGAGTAAGGCTTGGGTAGGGATTATGGGATGGGATTGGTTTTATTTTTTTCAGTTCATTTTGGTCCAGAATTAAAAAAAATAAATAAAATAAGGTTGTTGTTTTTGTGGGTTTTTCCTTTTCCAGGAACATGTGGAACCCATGCACCATTTATGCGACCTGTGTACCCTTCCAAAACCTTCCCCAACCTCTACTCACTGGCTACGGTATATGTGACTAATTTAATTTTGACACACTTGTTGTTATCGCTGTGATGACAAAAACCCCAATTTCCACAGGAACATTATTAACCCTAATTGAGAACAAGTGGCTCTCAAATGGGGGTACTAGTACCCCTGGGGGTACTTGAAGGAACTTCAGGAGGTACTCAATGTATTAAATAAAACAAACATATATGCAAAAATTCTTAAAAAATAATTATTGAATTAATTATTTCAGGAAAATAAATAAAATAGTTAAAACGAATAAAAACAAAAAAAAATGTTCAATAGGTTTGTATTTTACGATTGTAAAAAGCAAGATTCTCGCCCATACTAGAATGGTCCGACTCAATTTGTCATGTGCCACCTCTCGTCACCTGTCAAGTTAATGATTTATTTTGGTGAGCACATCTTTATTATGATCTCGAGAGTTGAATATTTTTCTGCAGACAAATCTTTATTTATAGTTATTAGTTTTTGAGAACAGGTCTGACACTTTGTTAATTTTTTGTGAACAGATCTCTAACCCCAAAAGAGATTTCCACAGAACACACAGGATTGAATACCACCACAAGGCCTAAACAACCTTTCTGACTTTTAGGGTCTCTATCCAGAGTCTCATGGCATCGTTGGTAACTCAATGTATGACCCCGTGTTTGATGCCACATTCACCCTGAGAAGCAGAGAGAAACTTAATCACCGCTGGTGGGGAGGACAACCAGTAAGTATTGTCCTAGTATTCCATTTCTAATTTACCATAAAACATTACTTGTGTTGGACTCTGTCTACATCCTCTCATTTTTATGCCTCTATTTGCTCCACCAATACCATAATGCTAGATCCCCAAATTAAACTGCTTGTCTCTTAGATATGGATTACGGCTCTCAAACAAGGAGTGAAGGCATCCTCCTTCTTCTGGCCTATGTAAGTTGTTTTTCACATTACTCATCCTGAAATGTTTAACTTAACAGTTTGCCGTTTCACAGTATTCTTTAATACATAAGGGCATCTTGAGATCATATATATCTCGACCAATGAGAGCAGGAGTAGCTACAACTCTTTGGTGGGAGCAACTCCTGCACTCATTGGTCGATGGGGGCGCTGGAAGATAATCACGCATCTTTTAGGAGCCTGTCTCCCGTATGAAAATCACACACAAAGGTTAGGCTGATGCGAAGGAAGAGGAGGAAAAAGCAGCGCTGCACCAGAGCATTGTAACTCTATTACCTAGATTTATTTTCCAAATAAATTGGAATTTCAAGTGCAAACGGTGATTGTTATGTTTAGTCAGCTACAGGCTTCACTTTAATTAGACTTCCGGGCGCTGATAATATAACTGCCGCTCTACGTGAGACCATAGCCAAAGGGATGGGATTAGAAGGGAAGGGATAACAGTACAGTTACTGTATAAAGTTTAACAATTATATCTTTAAAGGGACAATGTGTTTAGATTTAGACCATTTTTAAGTAAAAATGAATACATGAAATGACTATAAAGTGCAAAAACTTGCAAATAAAAGTTCTCAACGAACGACAGTATGTTTTAAATATAATCGTAGTTATCATTAAATTATATTACATGGGAGGTGGCACTCCTCCGGACACTGCTATGTAGCTTAGCTATGGATAATGATAAATGCCACTCCTCCTGCGGTCTGTAATGAAAAATACTTTGTCCTTTTAAAGTAAATATATGTACTGCAGTAATATCTGCCTTAAATATGTAAACTACTTTTCACATTTAAAAAACATTCAGGTACTCACATACACGTGCATGAAAGAATATATATACACATGCTGTAAAAGAGACAAAAAACTAATTGCAACAATAAAATGTGTAATAAATACTGTACGTATTATGGTGTCTGTGTACATGCATGAGTATATTCCATATACTGGAAAGAGAGAAAAAAAGAAATAAACAATATGGTGTTGATGCAATCAATGAAGTGTGACAGCAGGTTGGCATTATGATTCAGTCCATCAAAAATATTGATTCAGAAATTATTTGATTCCCCTCGTGTAAAATATATTTTTCAAAATATGTGAAGATTGAGAAATTGTCAGAATGCTTATATTCGTCTGTCTAATATGTAATTGAATGTTCTCTAGCACAATCCCACTGGAACGGCGGATACTCGTCATGTTGCAGTGGCTCCAACTACCCGAAGTAGAGAGGTGAATCAAGTGTTATATACCTATGGGGTCCGCAACCTTTTTCTTACCACGGGCCGGTCAATGCTAGAAATTTATATTGTGGAACGGGGAGTTTAATCAATGATTGACAATTTTGTCATCGGGGGCGGACAACAATTTTATTGTTGATGGGAGGCGAAGAACTGATAGAAAGTGCACATAAAACAGGAACTCATCATTAGTGGGGCTCGTCAACTGTCTTTACTGGGCCTTTCCCCCTTCCCAAAGACGTCTTTATATTACTTATTCAACTTTTTTGTGAATACATTTTTGGCGCTCAAGTGACTGAAGCGAATCCAGCCAGTTTTCAAAATAAAACTTTAAAAACAAATAGCTTTCATACTCTGATGATACGTAAAACGGAAAGAATTCTATTCTGTCCTCGGTGTCTGTCGGAACACAAATTGACAGGTAGCCAACAGTCTATAAGAGAGGTAGAGAGGCTGGTGTAAATTTCAGCCGTTTACTGTTAGTGAAACGATACAAAAATAAGTTGTACAATTAGAACACACCGTTATTTACGCTACAAACAAAAATATGAACTTTTATACAACATGAAGTGTACTGACAAACACGCATGTCGCATAAAATAAAATCAAAACAACTCACGAGCAGTTCTTTCAAACAGCAGGTGGAAGTTACGAGAACACTGGGAGCTGTCAAGCGGCTGTAAACTAGGAAACTTGTGTGTTGTTCAGTTGACGCCATCCCTGCCCCGTGAGCTGGAGATGTCATGTGATTCAATCAGCCTATGGGAATACAGCTTGGAATTAATTGAAATGAAATCAATTACTCAAAAATGCCTCAGGGGGAGGCAAAAAAAACACAAACGCTAGCCAATGCTTACCATGGTAATATCATAAATTTGGGTGCAGCCCTTGCGGCCCCGGTACCAGTTGATCCACGAACCGGTGCTTGGGGACCTCTGTTATATATGATAAAATGTAAAATGTTTTCATCTGTCCCTTGTTTTCCACTTGAATCTTGTTGATGTGTACATAGGTGCAGGCAGTCATTTCCAAAGTGACCATATCATAAAATGTTTTCATCTGTTCCCTGTTTCCATTATTGATTTTTAAATAGGGGTTTTTTTATGCATCCAAAGGTACAGGCACTTATTTCCAAAGTCCCCTTAAAATGCCACTTGAACCCCAATCAACATATAAAAAGAAAGGCTCAGTGCAAGTGAATTTATCAATATCCTTTAACTGAACGGCATTCCCATCACTGATAATCATTTAAATATTGACATAATATTCGAAATGTGTCATGTTTTAGACCCTATGTTTATGCTATGCACTTTGAGCAGCCAGACATTTATGGACATAAAATGGGACCCATGAGTGTTGAAGTGAGTACCCTTTTTTTTTTTCCTCTCCCAACATAGAATTTCAAACTTAATGAAATAGTTTGATGATCACGAGTTCCCTTTGTTTGTTGCAGTTAAATCATCCTCTTAGGTTGATTGACAGGATCGTAGGTCAACTCATGAATGGACTTAAACAGATGAAATTGCACCGATGTGTCAACGTCATCATAGTTGGCGATCACGGTATTAATACACTGCACCAACAGTAGATAAAATTTATTGGGTTGTCACTAACCAATGATTTTCAGTTTTTCACTTGATTATTTCATCAAGTATTTGCATAATTGACAAATATGAAAATAATTACTGCTGAGAGGCAGAGACTAAAAGATTCAGACAGTTATTAAACAATGCCTTTTAACGATTATTCAATTTTTAAAATAGTTGCCGAGCCATTTTGATAATACGTGGCAATCAATTATTTGTGACAGTTCTAGTAATTAATGGAAGAGTCACATTTAGTTGATATTTTGTACTAATACATAACTGTCTCATTCAATGTAATCAATTAAAAGACCCCAAAGTACATGTGAATGTATTTTTAAAATTTGGGGCTAGTTTCAAGTACACAATCACTAATGCCTTTTTTTTTTTTTTCCTGTTCTAAGGTATGGAAGAGGCCCATTGTGACCAAACGGAATTCCTCAGTAATTACTTGACAAATGTTGATGATCTCATTCTTATTCCCGGATCCTTAGGCAGAATACGCTCGAGATTCTTCAACAACCCAAAATGTAAGTAACAAAAAAAAAAAATGAATAAAAAATCATACTTTTGTTTTACATGAACCTAGAAACTTCATACCTTATTTGTGAAACCAAGCTAGAAATCCTGACAATATCTGTTTTCTACAAAAAAAAATTAAAAAATGAACCGAAGCAAATCACTGGATGTTATTGAGGGAAATTCTGGTTTTAAAGCCAAGGTCAGCCCTCGGGCGGGTGTGTCTTGCGTCCTTGTCACAGTTGAGCCTTCGGCAGGCAGTTTCGTCCCAATTCAACTTGCTGAATCAATGTCTGCTGTCGATGATTGGTCACTGATTAGCTGGGCCTGTTAGCTTGCATGTAGCAACAGGAAACGTAAAGGACAAAACCAACAAACGGTGAAAAAGAAGGCATCCAAAAGAGGCGTGTACCGAATTTGCTCATTTTTAACTTTTATTTGCATTTCATTGCACGCATACTGACAACATGGTCACCTGGGCGGAAGAAATTGAAGACCAATTTATCAGCATGATTTAGGAGAGACAATCCCATACAAAATTAGAGACAAGCACCATAACAACAGAGGATTAATAGCAAAACGTTTGTCAGAAATTCGACACCCAGCTTTTTATTTTTCAGGTGAGATTTTGAGGTGATTTGTTCTTTTGTTTTTTTTTTACATTTCTCTTCAACCGAAACAGGCTTAATTGCTTATGTTATTTGCTAGAGTTGGAAAATGTCATTGGCTCTTTCTATCCAAATGTATTTAATGTTAGTTGACTAACTTGGGTGTTTAATCTGTCATTGTGCAGCAAGAGGAGCCAAATATTACATATAAAAGACAAATTGGATAAGTTAATAAGGCATACATACTCACAATTAATATTTCTCTTCCTTGGAAAGAAAAAAAAAAAAGCCTGCAGATAACCTGGCTCCAATTCCTAAAAACCCGAAGACCACCTCCAATGTACCGGTAACCATTTTTAATATATAAAATTTGCCTTTCAGTTACTGAATTTCTCATGTACAAAAACATCTTTGTGAATCTTCCAGTGAGCGCTGTGCCAGCTCTACCCGCAGGAGCGCTGCTTCATTGAGGCTAACCCAAAAACCAGTACTCCCACCCAAAAAAAACCCCACCAAGCCATCCTCACAAGAGGGACAGCCATCATGTCATAATAATGTTACTAACTTAAAAAATATTTGCATGATTATTGTCAGGTGGTATAAAAGGTCACTTTAGCACAGTGATCCAAACCGCTTTTATTTACAAGCTGACTGCTGTCATATGTAATTGTATTTATTTTTACAACAGAATGGAACGACTTGTTGACAGAAGTTTCACTGCTCGTCATTGTAATGACTTTTGTTTTGCATCTTAAAAAAAACCATACCATTTGTATTGGAGGGTTGGGCCTCCGACTTTTGGTTTTGGAAATCCTATTTAAAGTAAAGAGTATGAAACTCTTTTCAAAAACAGTCAATAAGATTACATCGAATACAGTAGTAAAATAAAATTACTAATAACTTGCCCAAATCAATGTTTTGCATAATCCAGCCGAAGAGGGAGAACTTTTATTTGAGCGAGTAAAACCAAGAGCATAAATTCGTCATTTCCGGCATTGATGAATAGAACTAATTAAACTAAAAATCTTTTTTCTTCTATTGACAACACATTACAGAAGCAAAAGAAGATGTTGTGCTCAGCAAGGAATTCACACCTTCTCAATTCTATCTCATAAATTAAAATCCTTAATTTAACACATTTTACTGAAACACACATTTACTGTATGTATATTCTCGTCTTTTTTTGAAAACACCTAGTGATCGAAGATCGACTGATGGAGTGTTTTATAAGTATAACACCATATTTCCATATACATACTCTATATCAAATGTAGCAGTAATAATGAACAGTATAATCATTCAATGATTGCTTATTCAGGAGATCCTTTGTTTTTTACAGGATACCAATAGTTTCAGATATTTTTCTTATATTTTCTATGTGATTTGCAGCATAGTTTTTCATCATAATAACCCCAAGAAGTTTCGTTTCATTTTCTCTTTATATTTTAATGTAATTAACATAAATTTTGACTTGGTGTTCGGTTTGTCTGGTACCAGAGTTAAATCCTTTGTTTTGTTTAGATTCAATGATAATTTCTTCATATTTCACTTTTTTTTTTTGTTTGTTTTGTTTTTTTAATTGAATACGATTCTTTGCAGAGGCCTCAAAAGCTGTTTGAGTTTTTTTGCGGAGCAATGTAAAGTTGTCGTCTGCAAATATTACTTCAAGAATTGTTTTGAGGCATGGCAAAAAGCATTTTTTAGACAGTATAAATAATTTAGGACCAAGCACACAACCTTGAATGACCCCATGAGTTATTTTCTCTCTTGATTTTGCATTGTTTAACTGCACATACTAACTCTGTGCCATTTATGTGCCAAACCTCTTACACCAAATTTATAAAAAAAAAAGAAATATAGAAATATATTGCGATGTATATTCTCAAAAAGCTGTTTAAGTTGATGAGTATACTAACAGTGACTTCTTTTTACTTGCAGTTACATTACATAATTTTTACGTTGCAATTTTTTTCCCTACAGCATATTGATTATCACCTAAACGATTGTTTTGTAATAAAAATATCAAGCCTATGAGAAAATAGTCTTTCTAGAATGTTTGAGAGCTGCAGTAGTAATGATATGGGTCTAATTTCTAAGTTACGCCCCCCGGTCTTTGCTAAATTAATTTTACTGGAAAAATACCTGTTTTAAAGGACACGTTGCAAATACAGGGTATTCAAAAATGTCTATGCCCATATTTCAGAAACTACTTGATGGAGCTTAATGAATCTAAATACACTTTATGTTGATGGCATAAGTTTTATTAGTTAAATTTACAAAGAAAAGTACAAATATTTATTGGTGCTATGACAGATTTTGATAAATGTTCATTATGACTCTGAGCCTGTGACTCTGCACACGTTGATGGCGACTTTAGGTACGTTGTGTATATGTTTATGGTTGCACAATGGAGTTTTGTCATATCCTTATTAAAGCAGTCAGATTATTATTATTTTTTTTATTAGCGTTTAAACCATTTCAGATTTCAGTAGCCTCTACAACATTTTAAGCATCGTTGAAGAGTTGGTCTTAATATATTTATGTATTTTTTGGCTCTGGAATTTTTTTTGCTAGTTTGTTCCCGACACTGATATTTCATTCATTAGTTAAATTGTTATATATTTAAACAACCAACACATTACGATATGTACAGTGTTCACTGTGTGTTCACTGATACTGTTGCCAAAAAATGAATGGATGAGTCTTTGCTGTGTGTCACAGAAGGTGCTGCAGCAGTACGCACTGCAGTCTTGGGGTTTAGGAGCGCTGAGGGCTTCTAGTGGAAAAGAGTGGTACTGCCAGTGACAGTTGACAGCCACCTGCTACACAGATATACTGAATATTTGAATGGGCATTCCCCTGCATGTATAGACATGTCTTTGAAGTAATACCATTTTATTTCCCGTGACAAAGCACACTTGTGCCCAAGAATATTCTCTTTTGCCACATTCTTATTGTGCATTCTCGTGCATCTTTATTTTGGTTGCTTCAGGATAATGTATGCAACTGTTAGCATATTAACATTGTATCAGTTCTCAATATGCTTTAGACTTTGAGAAACAGGCATGAAACACCCTTGTACTGGGAGGTAGAAGGTGTATGCCATTTGCGATAAATGATGCATCGAAGTTGATATAATGAAAAGAAACACTGACGTTCTACAAGTATTTCTGTGAAGAAATTATTTTGCCTTCAAAAGCCCTTTCTCTGGGATGTTTTTGTTTTATTGTTTGAGCTTCCACAAAACTAGAACAAAAAGATTTGCATCAGTCGCTGTTGGATGCTAGATGTGTTTCTAACCCGTTTTATTGGTGATTACCAAGGAAAGAAAAAAGTTGGACGAAAACTTTTTTTTTTTTTTTTTCCCTGATGACAGAAGAGAGTCAAGAGTCACTTTTTGGTAGGCCCGGTGCTTTCATTGTGATAGAACCCAAAAAATCTGTAGGTGTTGACACATTAGTCGAAATCCTGTAAAATGGCTGGAATGAGGACTGGTGATTTACTGGCTATATAGATAAACTTGATTTAACTTGACCACTATCATTGTGTTTTTAGATAACCCCAGGGCGATTGTTGCAAACCTCACTGTAAGTATTGTACTTTGTTTTAATGCCAAGAATGAGAAATAAAGATTATGAAAAATGTTTTTAATGGATTAATTTACTCATACTAAGCTAAAATTGACAATTTGATGATTGACTTGTGAACAGTGCACTGCTTAGGATTTATTTTTTTTTCTAGTGTAAGAAACCGGAGCAGCATTTTAGGCCGTATTTAAAGCAAAATCTGCCAAAGAGGCTACACTACGCCAACAACCGACGGATTGAGGATGTACATCTTTTGGTTGACAGGAAATGGCACATTTCCAGGTGATATATAATATATGTTCGTATTACAATCCCTTTCAATTCTTCTATAGTTGATGGGCATCGAACTGAGCATCTTTTTCCATCTGTTGGGAGTCCTGTCATGGCAGCAGCTCAAACCGTTAAACTCAGACTTAACTCTTCACAGCCACTTTGGCCAGCTTTTCTGTTAGGATCATATAGTGTGTGTGTAGCCAGAACACTTATTTCTATTTAGCAATTTCTTTTATTTAAAATAATACTTATTAAATTATATGTTTAAAAAAAGGGCTGTAATTGAAGCCTACACTGAAATGTGTTTATATTTTAATGGCTTGTCATGCCAATATTTTAAACAAAGCCTAGTCAACAAAAGAATCACTCAAAAAATATTCACGTTCAAAGTCTAGTTTTCATTTATTGATTGATTTTGATAGAAAAATCTCTATATTTTTCAAAGAACTTACCTTTCTTGATGGTCTCGCCCTTCTGAGATTATAACCAAATAGCCTCCAACCTTCTCTATTGATCGGAATATTTGTGGCTCAAAAAAAGGTTAACCCAGCTTGTGGTTGTACCAAAGCTGAGGTGTTGATTCTCATATGTTGAGCTATTGTTGATGGAAGTTGTGTCGATATTCTATCAGGGTAGAGAGGCGATGGCAACTTGTGATAACCTGTTTTTCTTTCCGCAATGCACGCTTAATTTTCCATTTATATGTGGATGCAATTATGTACATTGTTAATTTTTAATGTACCATCATCTAACTAACAGAGCTAATCCTAGCCAATCTCATTATGTATGGATTTTTTTTTTTTTTTTTTTTTTTTACTTCAGGAAAGTCCCTGAAGTGAAGAGGCTTTGTGGCTTTTTTGGTGACCATGGATATGACAATAAGATAAACAGTATGCAGGTACTGGGAAAATAACTCATCAGTGATTTTTTTTCAACACAGGCTATTTAACATGTTTCCATTCTCATTCCAGACAATTTTCTTGGGATATGGGCCTTCTTTTAAATTCAAGACTAAAGTTCCAGTCTTTGAAAACATCGAGCTTTATAATGTTATGTGTGGTAAGTCTTGTTTGATATTTTTTGTTACATGTATAAGTAAGTAAGAGTGAGCACTTTTGATGAAATGCCTGTTTAGCTGACATTCACCTTTCTTTCCTTTCAGACCTTCTAGGTCTAACACCAGCACCCAATAACGGAACACATGGCAGTCTGAACCACCTATTGAGAAACCCGTTCTACAAACCCACAATGCCAGAGGAAGTTTCAAAGCCAGTCACTTCTGCTCAGGTTCATACAGGAGCGGAAGATCTTGGCTGCAACTGCAATTATAAGGTATTGCCCTTGGTTTCTTTACAGTTAATACAATAGCTGGCAAGTAAATATACTGTAGCATGTTTAAGCCGTGCAATCAACATGAATGGATATGTTTGAGTTTTAAAAAAAAATCGAGTATTGATTCATTCATTCAAACTTGTTCAAAGTCTGAAGACATTGGCTCGTTTGTGAAAAAGGAATTACAGGAGTATCAATGGTGATCAATTATAATATTTCGCCACGTCATCACACAAAGTTGAATCCACATCTAAGAAATGTTAACATTGCTCGAACCAAAAAAGGTCATATTTGCACAGTCACTTATTGTGCTCCTGGTGGTTCTCCACTATCTCATTTTAAAGGTTCAAGGTCTTTCAAACACCAGATCATTAAGCCTTAGTTCAAAGAAAATGACCATTTTTCTTTGGGCTAACCTTCCTTATTTGTCCTGTACCATGGCGCTCAGAATCATGGCAGGACACGGGAATGTTTTTTCTCCACATAAAGTATAGTGAAAGTATTTGCATGGAGGAACAACTTGATAACTGTGGAGGACCTGAATCTGCAGCCTTCGAGTGATAGCAGAGGTTGTTGAGATACTGCACAAGTAAAAGTAAAAAATATTAAGATGCTTCTGCTGATGTCTTGTACTTAGACCCATTTTTTCAAATTTGACAATATATTGCATGGGACTCATTTAAGTCTAGACACGGCATTATGATTTAAATTGGCAATGTGACTGTATTTATAAAAAATAAAAATAAAATATGTAATTTATAGTCTGTTTGGAGACGTCAATCTGACTACAGTATACAGCAAGAATCATGGGCATTCTACAGAAATTCATCTTTTTGGACATTAGCATTGTTGGGGATCAGTTTTGTATTTTTCCAGTTAAAAATCGAATCAAAAGTCTTTTTGACTGTATGTCTATCGTACAGACATAACAACATTACATTTCTCACGTTTAAAAGTTTTTTTTTTAAACACCAAAAATACAATATAACGCATCAATGCAAGTTGGGGGGGGGGGGGGTGTATTTTGTGTGAGTGTACACTGAACAGCAGCTAAGCAGAGGACTCAGAGGAAAATTCTCTTGGGGCTCCAGATAATGTACTCTGTGTTGGATACCTTTTGTAATCTTTTGTTTATCAAGACAGTCAAACTGACCTAGATTGGCAATAGAGAACACATGTCGTGTTTCTGATCAATACTGTATTTTGAGCTCTATTTTTTTTTTTTTTTTTTTTGCAGTTTCGAGTGAAAAGACGGGACCAAAGAGGTTTGAAAGTGACCATTGCACGAGGCTACAATCTTGAGTCGCTCTGGCTCTGTTTATTGCAGAATCAAGTTGAGGAACTGAACCAGCGACTGAGGCAAGCTATTGATGGTCAGTGCAGACAGCCACTTTCACAAACAAACTTTCTCATACAAGTCAATTAAACTCTTTAAACTACCAGTCCAAACTGGTACTGCAGAAGGTTTGGTGATAAAGAAAATGCAACAAACAATAAATCAGACATCTTTGCCATTCATCAAAATTCCTCGACATCAATATTGACTACATCCGCACTATGAAAATTGGAACCAACTGTCTTATTTTACTTTCATTGATTTAAAAAAAAAAAAAAAAATGGAATTCCTTGATTCCCCCCAACAATATAAGTGCATATTTTAATTTTACATTTTACATTTTACCACCAACTATATCAGTATCCACCACACTGACCTTTTTATTACTGCAAAACCTTGACTTTTTCTTTTTTAGACAATAGGAATATGCCATATGGTCGACCTGCAGTACGGTACCACACAAAGTATTCCATTCTGCACCACACTGACTTTGTCTGTGGTTACAGCGAGGATCTTGCAATGCCTCTCTGGACGTCATACACACTGAGTCGACAGGTGCTGTATTTATTAGTTATTTTTCTTATCAATAATAGTGAGTGTGGTCTAGTCCGGGGAGAAATTTGTCTCAACATTTTCACACCAATACTGTATGTGATTTTTCACATGTTTGATGTTGCATATGGATTTTGCATGACCGATAATTCGTGAAGTTTCAATTCTGTGTGTGAGTTGTCGAATGTATCTATTAATTTATTTTGGAGACCAACATCCCGCTAACAAATCTATTAATCAAATGACGACAGATTCTCAGAAGACTCGCTACAAAACCCCACATTTTAATGTCTAAGCCTGAGTGTTTTATATTTTTGCCAAGCATCTTGACGAATTCTGAACCACTTCCTGCATGTGTCATGTGGGACAGCTGGACAGTGAGGCTTCAGACGTCATCATTTCCGACCCCTCTCCAAATGAATCAAGCCCACCGCTTTGTGGCAGCACACACGCAGATAAAGACTACCGTGACCAAAATGTTGTCAAAAACTCCAGGAGAGACATTGCTCGTCCACGCATTGGTCTCACAAGTAATTCCCTTTGTGTTGTTGATTCCTTTTTAATTTACATTTTTGAGCAATGGCAAGCATGAAAAACTGCTGCAGAGCGCATGCCAGCTAGATTCCACACATCTTGATTGCATGTGGAACTTCATGCGCCAACTTGACACAAGCTCCTATCACTAATTTCCAGTTTCAAACTAGAAACGAGCTTGTGGTTTTGTTTAAGGGCGACAGTATTGCTGCCTCCCTATGGATGAAGGCGGAACGGACCTTTAGTCATCTGAATATCTGTGTTGCGTGAATATCTTGCAACTGAATTATTTTTCAAAAAAAATAAATGCATGTGCCTGCCCATCCACATACGTAGATTTGGAATTGCCAAATGTAATTCACAAGCAGAAGTGAACATTTATGAATGGTCAGTCATGAGAAATGCATACACAATGTGAAATTTGTGTCTATATTTGTGAATAGAAAAAACATGAAAATCATGAATCTTTTTGAATCTGAAAAACACCTGAAAACTGTGTTTGTGCAGCCAAAAAAACATAAAAATCGCAGATAACTTAAATGTATTTGTGGAGCTCAAAATACATGGAAATACCGAAAGTATTTATGTGAATAATTTTGAGCCAAATCTCTCCCCACAGTCTACAGTAGATTTAATGTTTCGTGTTTCACAGCATGATGTGTTTGAAAATATGAAAATGTGAGCATGGACTGATTCATTCGGACCATTTGGAATCTGCGAATGTTGTTCAAACATTCATTTGATCATTCAGAGTGATCTAATAACTGAGTGCCTGAGTGCAACTCGGGCCACGGTGTGCCCAGAGCGTCAGGCAGTACAGATGGAAAAAGTTCAACCGCAAGATGCAGATTGGCTTGTAACTAAGTCTGCCCACAAATCTGTGGGGACTTGAACGGAAAAGCAAATTGGCCGTTAAAGACGAAGGCTAAATCTGAGTTCTTGGCATTAAGTCAGAATGGGTCACACCAGTGGGAAACATTTTCATTTACGACAGTTTCAGGTTGAAAACAGAACCAATTTGAGTTTGGTTTTTGGGATTTTGCTATACAATTTTTAGTTTGTGTCCTAAAAAATATCAACAAAATCCTACACACACTTTATCTTTGTTTAGCAGCGATAGACCAGGGTCCCCCGTTTGAATATATCTGGAAAAAAAACATTCATGTAGCAAAATTTCCAAGAAACGAGGATTGGTCTCTTTTGTCCAATAACAATAAAACAAAAGCAATATGTACAACACGGTCCTCTATGTGGTCATTCAGGTAGAAGTTTCTGCTTTGCCCGAAGGCCTGCTAAACTGCGTTCGGCCAGATGCTAGAGTCCCATCAGCCTTCAGCCAGTCATGTACGAACTACAAAGCAGAAAAATATATCACTTATGGCTTCCTATACCCACCACGTAAGTGAAACTGTTACTGAAGAACTGAAAATGCTTTTGCAACACATTTTAATTTTTACTGATGTGTCAAGTCCTGCTTTGCACTGCTACAGTAAATGCAAAAGTCATTGATGGTATCATTTAACTTTCATCTTTTGACTATTTGAACCATTTGATGTGCCTGTGCGCCATTACATTGGTGGGGGTTGTGGTCTTTCATCGTTACGTGGACCACAATGAACAAATAAGGGTTTATTAGACAATTGTTTGAATTGTTGAACGGCCTTAATTTCACAAATAGTGGTACAAAAACATTGTGTCATAATGGAAGTTTAATTATGTTTTAAATAATCACATTAAAATGATGTTATTTGTTAAAATGCATTTTCTATTTTGACAGAACTATCCACGGGCATTGAGAAAAAATATGAAGCTGTTTACATTACCAACACTGTTCCAATGTATCCTGCATTCAAGAGTAAGAATCTTATTCAGCCTAGACACTTCCTTCCCAAAGTACTGGAACAGTGAAGCTAAATTCTTTATTTTTGCTAGAGACTGAAAACATGTTTTAATCAGTTGATGAATCTGACAAAAGATATCAATGTATTGACTTTTCTTATTTGAGGTTGCAGTAGAAAAATACTTTTTGGAACATGCGACTGACTGGTGTGTTTTGTTGCCGAGTTGGAGTTGATAAAAATTCCACATCAACTGGCCTGGATTGTCTAGATTTTTATTTTATTTTTTTTGCCTGTGTAGACCACATTTTTGCTAGTCTGAGGTATAACCAATACAAACAAGAAAAGAGAAAAACAATTGCTCCATCGGAAGCCGAGAAAACGTGGAAAATCAATCCGAACCATTACACAAACCACAGCCACTGCCAACCATTTGAAATGCCCTGAGGAAACCACTGGTGTACTTTGTATTAGACATTGAACGGGAAAAGCAACAAACAAAAAAAAGCAACAAATGACAAAAGCATTGAGAGCTGTAGCAATACCCTCAAACTATTTTTCTTGACATAAGGGAAGGATTAAAGGAAGCAAAGTACTGCTTGTTGAAGATTTAACAGTAAAGGTCCAGAGGTCAAACGAGAAGATAATTATAGTCAGTCACATTCTTCAGAAATACCATTTATTCCACCAAAACTTTGTCCATAGCCATTCCACAATATCGTGCCATCTAGGTTTGGGACAGGTGCTTCCTCATCATGTAACAATAAAATGAATTTCTATTGAAGCTGGCAACTGGTTTTTCCTCTAACGATGAATCGCTATTGCACGGTGTTGCAACATCATAGATGTAACAACCGATCAAAAATGTTGCTCAGTCAGGATTTTGGCCCACTCCTCTTTACAAAAGCACTCCAAATCATTATACTGGTTGAAAAATCAAAGCTTCAGGTTCCTGCACTGTATGCCTATTGGACTGAGGTGTACTGACTGACTTGGCCACTGGATGACCTTTATGCTTTTTATCGAGTCACTCCCTCATGATCATCCCCTCTCTATTGTGGCAAGGTCGTTTATAGAGTTCCGGACAACCCAATTGATGGCCATTGTGTGTCTTCCACTGTCAAATAATGGCACCAGCAATTGTCACATTCTCAGTAAGCCTTTCATTGATGGGTTTGTGATCCATTACAGCTTTGCGAAGGTCTATAATTTTGTCCTTGACATACAGTAGTTTGACATGTCTTTACTCTTGCCCATTGGGTTATAGAGTTATACATAGCACGTTAAGATGAGGAATCGTATTAATTGGTGAATCAATTTGTAGCCACATGGCCGCTACCCAATCTGTGTGATCCAGAATCACGTTAAGATGAGGAATCGTATTAATTGGTGAATCAATTTGTAGCCACATGGCCGCTCCCCAATCTGTGTGATCCAGAATTCTAGCCCTCTAGCTAGAGGGTCTGTGTCACTTTTACTAGCTCTTAGCAATAGATCACGTCTCCTTTTTTTTGCATTTGTTATAAAAACAGCAATGCTCCAAACAAAATGATAATGGTAATATTAGCTATGTGAATTTTGCGCGGTAGCAATAACCTGCTATTGGCTTCGTAGTGGCAGTTTTCAGTTCCACATTGACACGTTCAGCCAAACAACAAACTCAAAAATCGGATACTATTTGGACACTTAGTTTTATTACCACATCGCTATTCCTCCTTCAGACAGTCACTGGAAACAGAAATGTCAGTCCCAATGCAGGTGATATACAACTCAGGATTCCACGACATTATGCACTGGTCCACATGGGATATGTAGTCTTCCTTCTGGCAAAACACTACCACTTTTGTCCAAGTGGCACAGCCATAGTCAACAAAAACTTGAAAGTTCCTAAGTGTTGCTTTAATTAGTTCTGATTAATATGTCTATCACCATAATCGACAAACAACATTGATATGAGGCAGTTAATTATTTTCTCATCGAGCAAACTTAAAAAGACTTCCGGAGATCAAACATTTTTATTTTTTTTTTATTTTTTATTTTTTTTACCCCAATGAACAAGCTCCCCTAGGAAACAAAGACGAGCAAATATGACGCCTTGGGCAAGCATAACCCCTGGGATGATGGGCTCACTAATCTTTATTGATGAACGGCACGAAGGCGGCAGCGAAATTAATTTCAAGCCTCCAGAAATAGTTTGTCTGACAATTCAGCAAAACTGCAACAAAACAAATTGAGAGATCATTGATCATGTAACAGAGACACTGTAAAAACAACAAAGGAGTTCATCAGGGACAAAAAGTCTGTTTTACACACCCCAATTCCAATTAAATTGGGACAATGTGTAATTGATGAAAAAATAGAAATATTTTCAAATCTTTTTTAAACAATATTCAACTGGATACGTTAATCACAAAGACCAGATGTTTTCAATTTTCAGTCAGGCAAGCCTTTTACATCCTCGATTTACACCGATAATGACACTCATCTGTTAAATATTCCAAACTGCTGCTTTGTTTTTTTTTTTTTTGTTTTGTTTTTTTTCCTCGATTGCTCAACCTTTCCATTTGTTTGTTGTTCTTAACCCATAAGTGGTAAATGGTCGATGTGTGGCACTCTTCTGGATCATCAGAAGGGCCAAAAAACACGAACTCATTAGTCTTTATAGCGTATTCAAAAATATATTGGTTAAAAGGGATTTGCCAATCATTTCATTATGTTTTACTTACATTTTACACTATCTCAACCTCATTTAAATATTACTTTGTGGATCAGCCAAAATGGTCACCAGACATAAATCCAATGAAGTAATTATTTTACTAGCTAAAAATGAGACTGAAGGGAGTAACCCTCTAAAACAGTCAAAACCAGGAAAACGATCACAAAATAATATCGCTGGTGTCAGGCAATTGAATATTAAGTTATTGTTGTTGGTCCATTTTAGATCTATCAATTCAATAAAGTACTTTTTTTTGCACTTAAGTGTGATGTTTTGCCATGTATTCTATTATGCTATCTTCTTTTTGTGCTTCAGGTTGATATAAAAATACCTGGAAAAAACATAAACCTGTGTTAAATTTGATCATCTTTTGATCAAGCGCAAAATGTCAGACCACAGCAAAAATAAAGTAACTGCTTTCACTGTTTCAAATACTGTGTATATGAACTATCTGATTACATGTGATTTACATTCATTCATATTTTCAACCTATTTGTTGTCATTATTAACACTTGTTTAATTTTCTCGATTCCTCCACGCTTTTTTTTTTCTTTTTTTGTCCCATAGGAATATGGTCTTATTTTCAGAGGTTCCTTTTGAAGAAATTTTCCACTGAAAGAAATGGATTGAATGTCCTCACAGGACCAATATTTGATTATGACTTTGATGGTGTAAAGGACTCCACCGACAAGATTAAAGAGTAAGACGTATTTGTTTATTTTACTCACAACCAGTGGTTTGGTCCCTTTTAAGATTCTGAATAGTTTTTTTTCTGGATCTTGTATTTAAGTTTTGTGTACTTTGTATTTTTGTATTTAAGTTAAGTGAAAATGCTCCTTATCAAACGGTAATTCCATTATTGATCAGTCCACAGATTTAGGAGCAAATTGTTATCTGTAGTTGTGTTCTCACAAAGATGGTGGCTACTTGTCACATTAAAATATCTGAATTAAGTTGAATACTAATCATACTGTTCTGTTTCTTTCCACCTTACTAATCTCCTGGTTTCTTCTTAACTGCAGGTATACACCTGGTGCCATACCCATCCCAACTCACTTTTTTGTGGTTCTAACCAGCTGCTTAGACTTCAGGCAGGCTGTAGATTCTTGTGGTGGCCCACTCAGCTCTGCTGCCTTCATCTTACCACACAGACCTAACAATGATGAGACATGCAACGTAAGCAACACTGTCAGTTTTTACACTTGGCCTTACTCCAGCTAGCGGGTCGGCGGGGGCAAGAGCACAGCAACCCTTCAGTAACCTGGCAAGAGCCAGATTGATAATGTGAATCACTCAAAGCAGTCCTCAGCATTAAAGGGCCCATATCATGATATTTTAAACTTTCCACAGTGAAATATATTTATGTAGAAAATTTGACATATGGGGGGATTTAATTTCTTTATATGAGGTATTTTTTTGGTACCGGCATTTCTAACCAGGAAATGAAACTTCTCATAGAGTAAAGGCGCGTTTCTCAGCTTGTGGTTGCCCATGGTGTTGTTCGAATGCCGGATGGCCACTAAACATCCAACCAGCCATCAACTTGACCGTTTATCCTCAGAGTTGCGGGACGCTGCAACCTATCCCAGCAGTGAATTAAGCAGCCTGAAACACATGTTTTACTGACATCAGAATGAACTGCACAGCCAGCAAAGCAAAACTCATGTCGAGACTGCACACAGCAACACCCGTTTCTTCTTCTTCTTTTTTTTTTTCTTTTTTTAATCCAATCGTTCCCCTCAGGAAACCACTACTCATAACAACAGTTTTGCCTGCAGGTGAATTATGCGCTTGTCAAATTCGCACTTACCCCCGGCTCTTATTATTACCTAAAAGATAATGGTCCTGGCCGACTCTCCGTTTAAAGGATTAAGACTTCCCGGAAGTCCTTGACTTCCCGTTAGTCTCGCTTTGCTCTAATGCAATCGTGCGAGGAGATGGAGTTCTATCTAAGCCAGTGTCGAAGGAGATTTGTTCTGGGTCTAACTATCTAAGTTCTAATACGCCGGTCTGTTTTCAGTTAGCTCGAATCTCACCGAGTAACTTTTGAAACAAGATTAAAGACTGGCCGCGTCTTTTTTCAAGATAGCCCTCTTTCTACTGAATCTTGTTTGTAACTTGGAACGACCAA